>NC_083621.1:11697724-11957724 GCF_963584025.1 Labrus mixtus | reverse complement strand
GAAAGATGAATTTAAGTTTGGGAGATAAAGTAAAATTCTCTGTTCTTGTTTAAAATAAAGGTACAAGTTGAACGTGTGCTTGAACTTGAAGCATCTTGCCTGAGACACAAATTGGATGTGGGATTATAGCTTGTGAATTGCCTGTGCAGCCAACTGTGTTTATGATAATGAAGCCATATATAGTGCTCTTAGTAGCCTCTGTAGCGAACATATATTGTAACACTACATGAAGGGTAAGTAATCAACCTTACATTAGTGTTTGATACATTTTTAAACACAGGCTTCAGTGTGTCGTCTAGAGGCAGCAGCTGAGTGTCTTTGTTATCCTTTTCATTAGTTTGTGCAACTGGGAATAGCACGGATTATACTCAGAGACATTCACGGCGTTGCCACTTGGTTGTACACATTGAAAGTGATGCGGAGAAAGCACCTGAGAGAGAAGCTGAAATCATTCCAGCCTCACTCCCGTGTGCACCTGGAAGAAACGCTGCATGAGGTAGCTCTAATTGTTGGTCTCAGACATTCAAAATACAAGTCTCGATCAGACTCCTGAAGTTGGTGCAGAAATGATGCAGGTGAGGGTGATGTCAGGCAAAAAAATAAAAAATAAATACAGAAAAATACAGAGAAAAAACACAACTCCTCTTTTGATTTAAACATAAGTTGAGTTCTGGCAGGAAGGCAAAAAGTCTACTCAACTTTTCAACTATTTCTTATGTCTAAGTTTATAAAACTGGTTGAATTTAAAGAAAGGTTGGATTGTTTGAATGTAAAAAGTTCCAAAAGTTGTTGATCTCCTCATACTAGTCTTCCAGGTTTGTATTGTAGTTTTACTGGAAGCTTCAGGGCCTCATGTGAAGAGGACTATGGCCTTCACGCTTTATAACTGCTTGGCCATCTGGCGCACCATGCTACCTTTTTATTTTACCAATAGCCAACACTTTCTCCAGCATTCCAAGCAAGAACTTTTGTTATTAGCTCACAGAGGCTTTGACATGACACACGGTGCTCTGCATCTCTTGGGATACCTTTTGTCATCATGAAACCTCTTTAAATGTGTAAATAAGTTTACAATGTTCAAATGAAAATGTGCAAAATAGCTCTTTTTGTAACACACCCGTTGCAATCCTTTAAAAAAATCCTCCAACATTTGTGCTATTTTTTGTCCTTATTCCTGACTATAGCTGCCAACCACAGACAGTGTCGCCTCCCACTGAGACATTTCCAGCCGTTACAATGGAGAGTGATTGCAGAAAGAAATTTCTGTGATCTAAAATATCAGATACTGCCAGGCTTTGGTGTCAGTTTCTCAGAGGGAGAGAGAAGGACCTTTTTTTTTTTTACACACAGTTTTTCAGCAGACGTTCATCGTTTTACTGGGAGAAATCCAACACAGAGGAGGCAGAGATACAAATTCTACACCGATGCCAGCCTCCATAATCCACAAGACAACAAAGCTATAAAATATGTTGAATAACAGGAGAGAAACGTTTCAGTTTTTTTAACTGACTGTTAGAATTTCACTGTGTCTGAGTGAGTGCACTCTCTGGGCTTTATTGCTGTGACATTATGGGAAGTGTTGGACGTCAAGTGACATCGATGTAGACACACGGCAGGTAGAAGAAAGCGGTTGTTATAACACATTTTCACGATGTATCACAGGATAAGTCCTGAAATGCATTAAACATCATAAACCGATACATAACAGTAAAAGCTTCTACGGTCATATTTTTCATTTAAAGTGCACTTCTCTTGGTTTGAGGCAGCTGCAGGTCCCTTATGAAATCTGTCATCTGTTGGAAATGCCCCATTTGAAAGTCAAGTGCTTTGAAAAACTAGAAAATTCAGGATTAGAGGTAAAACATCAGCACAAACATAATGTTTCACCTGTGATGACTTTGGATTCCTGTGAGACCTTTTTCTTTGTGTTACAGTAGCTCTTCTTACATGCAAGCTTAGACTAACTATTTATGTGTTTGACACATGGATTTTTTTACAAATCCCATAGATTTATATAACGATTTATATAACGTACACATATACAACCTGACACATGAAGAAGTGCTGTTGACATGACATTTAGAAGATTTAAAATGAAATAATCAAAAAGATTCTAAATGAATAAAAAAAAAACATAAATTAAAATGTTTACTTCTAAAAGTACATGCAAAATGACCAATAAGGATTCACTGGGTCACCATACAGAGAATTTGCCAACTCATTCATTTAAAAAGAAACCCATATTTCTCAATGTTTGCGGATATCAGTTAAACTTCTGACCTTTATTCTGTAGGTTTGACAGGTCTGTGATGCTACTGTTGCTTCCTGTTGTAGTACTCTTGTGCTTTTAAATTGACATTGTCATATTGTTCTTTCTATAGCAACCAGTCAGGCTTTAATAGTGCAGAAAAATATAGTTACTTTCATATTATGGAGGACTTACAAATACAAACTTTCAGAAGTGACTCCAGAGCTCCGTGTCAGATTTGTCTTTAAAAAGGAAACCCTTCACTTCTTCAGGAGTTTAGATGTGTTTATATGGCCTGGGGCATTTGAACATGGCTGAGGATTAACAAGGCCCAGTGTGTGATATAACTCTTACGTACAGCCTGCAGCTAATCAGCAGAGGATGAATGGGAGACTTTCTTGGAGATATTTTATTTGTTTGATTCTGACATTTTTTCACTTCCTCATAAGATCTATCAGCTCTAAAACAAGCTTTTTTTTTTTTTTTTTAAATCCGTGCTGTATGCTGTTCCACGTCTTCAAATAAAAGAGCTGAGATATTCGCACTGGGAGATGTTAGAGAGACAGTGGTTAACATATACAGAGAAGTATAGTGTATTTAGAGACTCAAATTAAGTGGGATTTACAGTTAATGAGGCAGTGGGGAACGGTGAAATGTTTAAGACTAGTGGATTCTTGAGAGAGACAGACGGCTGTGGGATTTAGTCTCTAAAACTGGCTTGCCTGATACTGTGTCTGTGTGGGTACCCAGTTGGCACAATGCCCATACTGGCAAAAAGTAACTAAAATGAAAGATGTCCTCTGTGTTTTCTGACGTGACTCTGAAAGACTTATGCGCTCATCAGATTTTCCTAACATGGTCGCAGCAGCCAAAATTTGATCCACGAGCAGGAAAATAATTGGAAAACATGATTTCTTAGGTGTGTGTTCAGTTTAGAGTTGCGTGTGCTGCACATGTCCTCAGGCTAGCACTGCTGACTTCACAAGTTTATGAACGTGTGGGTGAGAAAAAACACTTGGATAATGAATGTGTCAGAAGCAGCAGCATTATCATCTTTCCAACAATCTCACTCTTTAAACATGTGCAGGGACGTAATGATTGGAGACTCAGAGACGCAGCCTGCTTTTCTGGAATTCATTTTCTAGTTTCCTTGTTGAACAATTGACATTGATCCATACTGCCTGCCTGTGTCTTCTCACAGAGTTGTTTACTTTTTTCCTTTGGACTCTATAGCCTCAGCATGAGTTCACTTATTAGTTTTGCAGGCAGTGAAGCGACTCGTTCTTGTTTTGTGATGTGTCTCAGTCCTCGCTGACGGGACTCAGAGCCTGCTGCTACTCCATCTCCTCCAAACAGAGACTGAGTTACACCTGCAGTACCAGGTGATGCAATTACACTGCTAGTTGGCAAAAACCTGAGGCCCTGCGAGCCCTTGAGAACACACACCAAGAACCACTCTTGTTAAGAAATGCTGACACCTAACACATTCTGTTCTAACGGACAAATGTGGAGACATACTTGTCTTCAGTGCTGTTGGTTTTTAAGCACGATAACATACTGACCCTATCTTCACGATACCTGGTCAAATGTTTTTTTTGGATTATGGAGCCGCTCAGGATTGCAGTGAGGTCAATACTGAGTAAATTAATAGTTACGTTTTGTCTATTTTTTATATTTATATATTCATAAATATCTCATCTCTTGCAAATGTTCTGAATTGTTGGTGATTTTGATGTGAATTTGGGGAAAATAAAACCCAACTTTTATATATCATTGATTAATCCTTTTATTATTCATTCCATTGAAAATAAAATTTCAAATTCTCATCACAACCTGTGAGGCGAGGGGGGGATGTTGTCTTGATTTGTAAAGTCTGCATCCAAACCAAAAATCTTTTTCATTTACAAACACAAACATGAATAAACACTGAGACAAACTTGACTTCACCAAGTATTTTCACTTTTCTTGCTTCAGTGAATTATTAATTGAAACTTGACAGTAAGAAAATCGATAGTTCTCCGAGCACAATGTGATGTGTGTTTTGGATTGTTCAATAGTCTTTGAGTCAAATATTTTTAGTTTCACAATAACAAGTGATTGAAATAATAGATGATCTTCAAAGCTGATGCTGAATATTTTCTGCCCGTCCAACATTTGATGAGTTGTGATTATTTTAGCTCTGGTTTAAATGTTCTCTGGCCTATTTTTCAGAAATATTTCTTCTTTCTTTTCTCTCTTCAGCCAACAAGACTCTGCTCGGAGGAGGTGGAGGTAAGTCACCACCTGTCTGATCCGCTGGTTTTGTGTGTTTGTCTGCTTGCTAAGATACTTGTTGCAATTCATAGTACAGCTTCGTGCTGCATAAAGTCTTCTGTGGATGCTGGATCATTCTCAGTGTGTGTGTTGATGGTCTGTCTGTCTGTGTTTTTCTTTGTATTTGGTAGCAGCCAGGTAGCGCTTTGTTGTGACAGGTGTGCGTTTGCATGCTGAGCCGTGTGTCTGTCTGCCCAATTGTGTGTGTGTGTGTGTGTGTGTGTGTGTGTGTGTGTGTGTGTGTGTGTGTGTGTGTGTGTGTGTGTGTGTGTGTGTGTGTGTGTGTGTGTGTGTGTGTGTGTGTGTGTGTGTGTGTGTGTGTGTGTGTGTGTGTGTGTGTGTGTGTTTGCAGGTGCAATGTCAATAGCTTGTAATTTATGGGTGTGAAGTGCTGTGGATATAAACAGTCATTTTTCAGTGTATTGTTGACTCAGTGCTTTGCTGCGTGCGTGTGATGTTGGAAGTCCATGCTCGATCGATACTTGTAATAAATCTGTTCAGCTAATGCAGCGGCGGCATTCACTAAAATATGTACACGTCCACACGCACTCAATTCCACCGGCCTGTCGGCCTTTATGTTTGTTAATGCGTGCACATTTTGGCAATGCAGCATTTGCCTGTTGTTTTCTTTGTCTTAGTTTTAACAAACACTTTTAGCCTTTCAGAACAGCTCTGCTACTTTCCAATTAGAATGTATGTGTGGAGGTGGATGTGTGGATGCTTCATTTTTTGTCTCTCAGTCTCCATGGTGACATATCAATGGGCACACCTGTATATGTATGTATGCATGCAAGTGCATTCATATATTCAGCTCAAAGGGAGCCATTTGCGTGTTCAGTTGAGCAGTCAGCACACACACGCAGGCTCCACCAGCTGAGCCTCAAGCTCAAAAAGAGCTGCACACTCTTGTGTCCTGTTGCTACACCACACACACACACACACACACATACATGCAGTCAAGCACCTCGATATCTACAGCTCCGTTTGATGTTTCTTCATGTCTCTGATGGCTCTACGAAGACAGATGGTTTGAAGAGAGGAAGTGGATATGTGTGTGTGTCAGACTCTGGGCATGTGTGCCTCTCATGTGTGAGCATGTTTATGTTGGTCGCCCTGGTTTAGTTATTTTTAAATGTTCATTCAGTTAAATTTAACTTCAACATCTGTTTCATTTGAAGAAATTCCACCAAGTGGCTGGAGCAGACTCCATATCCAGCAAACGCCGTCTGCGTATTTTGTCTGTTTCTTTAAAACGCTCTTTACACATTTTTTTCTTTTTGGCTTAGTCAATTCCTCTCTTCCCTTCCTTATTGTTTTTATTTCCATCTCTATGTCTTTCTCTCCAGCGCTGCCCCCCGGGGTTTGCAAAGGCATATAGAGCCTACAGTAGGTGTTAATTAGAGAGAGAGGAGTAAGGGTAGTGCAGAATAAAGTGGAAATAAAACACAAATCATTATGAATCAATTTCCTTTCACCATGATCACGATCTGCACAGAGGAACCAAGTATCCTTTAATTTAGCTTCACTGAGTTTTTTTTTTTAATCCTTGGAGGCGAGGCGACAAGAGGTCTTTACAGTTCTTTACTACTCACTCTCAAGGGTACCTGGGTAAATGTCATTCGGTGAGATCAAACGCACACCTGCCGACATTGTTTTTGCACTTCAATCTGGAGGAGTGCTGAGCTCAGGCAGCACATCAACAACCAACTCAAGGGCAGGAAATTAACCTTTTTTATGTCCACTGGCTGCATTTGCTCATTTATATCAGAGTTTATCTGCCGTTTCACTGCTTGGATAGATTTTTCCAAACAGAAAAAGAGGCTACATTATGATTGAAAACTCAGTCAACCAGACGTTTACAACACGCATTCTATAAATAACAACAAACACGGTCTATATGTTAGTTTGATCTGGAATAAATGCCATCAAAACTTAGTGTGAGCCAGCACTCCCACTTTGATGTTTGTATTTGGTTCTTCTTCTGGGTCACCATATGTCAGTTTGTACTTCTGGGATGTGGAGTGCATGGAAGTGTTTTTTTTCACAGGTTCACGACCTTCACAGAAATGTCATCGACCATCAGTAAAATGTAAAACGTCTAAAGGGATCCAAGGCTGGACTTAGCACATTTCAAGCATCAATAAACAAGTTTTACATTTAAAAACAGCTTTGCCGATGTCACTGAAGGCTGGATGCTAGCTTCAGATGCTGACTTTAAAATCCAATCAGTTTGAGCCTTACGCCCTGATACAAATAAGCATAAGGAGGTCCATTTGAATATTCAAACACTGCTTGATTCAACAGCAGAAGCCTCACAGACGCTGTGGCTGAACCTTGGTGTGTACTCTGACTCTGAATAACCACAGTTGATTTCCAGTCTTTGAATGTGCTCTCACTATATGAAGGGATCGACTCATATTGGACAGCCACATGGCCCCTATTAACCCTCGTCGCACCCAAATCCCGCTCAAAGTGTGCAGAGACATGTCCTGTATTTGCTCTGTGATAATGATTCAACAAAAAATAATTTGAACATTTGCAACATGTCACCAACCTTAAATGATGAAGGTCAATTTAAAAAAAGTGTTCACATTGTATAATTTACATCAGATGTGGTGCAATGATTCACTTCCTATATACTTTAATATACCTTCAGTTACAGTCACTTAACTTTGATGTCGATTTCTCACCAGGTAATCGCTCTCATTCACTCTGGTGAGCCATGAATCACAGCTCAGTTTGCAGGATGGCATTGCTTCATGCTTAACTGTAAAGAAGCCTTTCTTCAACTTAACATAGAGACAGCATGAGCTCTACACAGTAAGAGTCAACAGAATAAAACTGAATGCCCTCCTAAAAGCTTTCTGACATCACCCTGACCTGATTTTTCAATTATTATTTTTTATTATATTACGTTTTCTGCCATCCTCCCAATGCTCCATTGCTCTGTGACTGTGTTATATGACACAGCTGTCATTTAATCAACTGATGCAGGGATTAAAGCAAAAAAAAAAAAAAAAGGCAGAAAACACAGAAAAGTACAATATGTACCTAAATGCAAAATCAACTAAATTTCAGCTGGTATTGATATTCCTAATTGAAGTAAACTACTGAGAAATTTGGGGATTTTGGAGCATTTTGAGATGAAATGTGGTCTTTTACTTTAACAGCCTAAAGGTAGTAATACCACATAAATACCCTCTAACAAATATCACACTGCACTGAAAAGCATCAAACTTAACTCTGGAGTGCCAAAAAAAAGTTACCAGGAAAAATGAATGATTAAAGGATATAATCATATAAATAAGTTCTACTTTTTGATTCATTAATGGTCCTTCACTTTATTTTTTGCAGCTGGTACTGATGATATATTAAGTAATATAATTTATTTAAAGGCTACTGGATATCCCTCAGCCTACAATAAAGACATTGACACAATACCATTTTCATTTTGCATTGTTAATCTGAATTATTTAAATAGGAGCCAAGCTTAAGATGTTGTCTAAATTCAGTGGAGTGAAGTAAAAGTAAGAGAGACAGTAAATAAACCCAAGTAGAGCTACAAGTCTTCTACTACATCTTATTGAAAATAATGAAAATAAATAAAAACAATCTGTGGCTGAACACTTGACACAACTTGACTAAAGCGATACTGAACAGAACACATAGCTGAGACTTTTAACCTTAAAATGACAACAAGACCATCTTGTTCTGGAGTGTTCTATTCCTTGTTACAGTCCTGTGAGAAACATACAATAACAAGTGTGAAATATAAAGCTGCACTCAAAGTCCATGAGGATTCTCACTACTCAATAGTGATTACTGGAAGAGTTTCTCTGTCTTCTTAAACAACAAGGTTAAACATATTTTTTTTGAAGTTGATCTTAAAACAAAATTCCAACATGTTTCTGAGCTACTTAAGCTACAAAAATACTTAACTGTACCCTTCAATTTTACAGTATCTTGCTGTTACAGTAAGGTTTCTAGTCTCTTAAATGACTCATGTTTAATAGTTATTAACTGTGTTCAATACTGTGTTCAAAACTCCTGTTCAGAATTCCCCGTATTTTTTACTGCAATGTGTTACAGTTTGGGCAGAGCTGACTCTCTTCACACAGGTAGAAGGGCTAACGGTTGGAGAGGGAAGGTTTAAGGTAAAAAAAAAAAAAAAAAAAAAAAAAAAAAAAAGCATGCATGAAACATTTCTAGGCCTCTAAGCGAAACACAAACAAGTTGAAGGAAGCACAGTCCAAGTCGGTGTGAATGCAGACATGAGAACAACAAACCCAATGGGAGTCTGACTCCAACTATTGCATATTATACCTTTCACAATTTCAACAAGCATTAAAAACTTGTAGGAGAAATACTGAGTAGACTATGCTGTCCAGTGAAAGCTCTTATGGTCAACACAGTAACTCTGCCTCAACACTGTTCTCTGAAAAGGTGAGGAATACAAGATGAGGCTTCTCCCACGTTCACTGGGACCTGTAAACTCTTGCTTCCAACTTGATCTTGTCACCCACCTTATCTACCTGCAAATTCTAAACTTATCCCTCCACGACACAGTCAAGACCCTTTTGATGGCCTCTTTGTGAAACAAGGCCTTTCTGTCCCCAAAACTCCTGTACAGCATCAAGAGATATGTCTCTGCCACTGACAGCTGCCATTGTTTGTTTGGGCGGCGAGCTGATTGTTTGTCAGAGTGCGCAAAGTGGGCCGGGCTTAGTGATAGGTCAATTGCTGTAGTCATGACATTTGAGAGTCCCAACAATTGAGGGTCAGGTGGGATTGGTCCAATTTACAATGCGTTCCATCGCCATGAGCTGAAAGTCTTGGTCCATGAGACGTCTGCTTTTGTGACATGGTAATCTAAAAGAATTAAAACAACATCAATTTACCCACTATGTTTCTTGTACGTCATCGATACA
The DNA here is from genome assembly GCF_963584025.1 of Labrus mixtus. Lineage (NCBI taxonomy): Eukaryota > Metazoa > Chordata > Actinopteri > Labriformes > Labridae > Labrus > Labrus mixtus. Next base: position 11,948,235 of record NC_083621.1, on the reverse strand, counting down.
GGCCAAGTTTATAGTTCAAACCTAAGGACTTCTAATCTTAGCTTTAGAGATCTCGGCAGTGCTTAGCCACTTCAGCTTTTACCCTTTGAGCACATCTATGTCAGCCCAGAACGGAAGAATACTTACAGCAACTAATAACGCTTTTAAAACACCCATGTAATGCAGGCTTCAAGTTGTGAAAGACATGAAAACAATCAAATCCTATCCTTGAGAATCTTTACAGCAATGCAGCTAAAGTTATTCCACAGCAACTCCTCAACATCTCTGATGTGCTGCTATGGCGTAATAACAACTTACCGATTAAACAGAGACACATAGTGACAAGCACAGACAGCTGGTATCAGAGATCCTGTTCTGTGTCTGTGGGAACAGAGAGCACAGGATGAGAACCAGCCATGAAGGCAGGGTCTGTCTGTTATTGCTTTCTGTGTTTTAAGTCTTACTGATGAAGCGCAGAACAGATGATCACAATTAAACTTTCATTCATTTACATCTCTTAATTAATATCTGGGAAAAAAACAAACAAACACAGAACCCTTTAACACTGGATAACTTGCAGGGATTAAACTGAACTACTGTTAAAGCTGACATCTGTAATCAAACCTCCAAATTGTGGATTGATCAGTCGATTGGTTTTTTGTCACAGACACAAGAGGATAGGCAATGAGCATTTAATCTACCTTTGTGTGTGTGTGTGTGTGTGTGTGTGTGTGTGTGTGTGAGTGTGTGTGTGTGTGTCTAAGAGTCCATGGTGGTATTTAACAGGTTGTTTTGTGTCTGATTTCATTGGTATATTTAAGTTTGTATGCATACAATAGGGCATATAAAAGTGTGTGGAGCAGTATGCATGTGTGTGTGTGCGCATCCACCACCAGACCCATCCTAAATGTTGCCTTGGCAACAAGCTGACTGAAGTAAATGAGTGTCCTGGCTCTGCTGAGGGATTGTGGGAAAGCAATATGCCAGCGTTCCGCCCCATTAGTTTGACAGACAGCCTGTTTGGCCTATAAGAGGTCAGCTGGCAAGGGCAGCAATATTAGTATTCCATAGGAGAGACCTCGGGATTGGTTTTACCCTATTGTCAATCTGCCTGTGTGTTAATATGCATGTTTGTTGTGTGTGTGTGTGTGTGTGTGTGTGTGTGTGTGTGTGTGTGTGTGTGTGTGTGTGTGTGTGTGTGTGTGTGTGTGTGTGTGTGTGTGTGTGTGTGTGTGTGTGTGTGTGTGTGTGTGTGTGTGTGTGTGTGTGTGTGTGTGTGTGTGTTCGTAAGCTAAGGTGGTTGGTGTTCGCAGGAGGTAAAGCTTGACCTGGCATACAATACTGCAATCAGGAGTGTGTCAGCTTGTGTGTGTGTGTGTTTGTTAGTGTGTCCTGCTGGGGGTTGCAGGCTCCTTGCCAGGTAAGCATATCGCCAATTATCAGTCCCCCTATTTCTCTCCATCCCGCCCTAAATTTTCTCCCCCAGAGTGAGTCAATACAAAGCCTGCGAGGGAGAGAGGATAACACCTAAACTGGTCAGCTGCCTGCTGCTGGCTGATCACTGGTGTAACAAAGCCACAGCTCTCTTTTCTAACCCCACAATCCATCCATCAATACACCCTTTTTATCCAGTCTCCTCTCTGAAATCCAGCTCACCATTCATCTCTTCCTCTTTTGTTTTTAGCCCCTCTCACTCTCTTTACCTACACACCCTTTTTTCTCTCTCTTGATCCTCGTCCAAACACATTTCTCTTTGTCCAACTGTGCTCTTCAATCCCCACGTTTCTTCCGTCTCTGTCTCTTTTTCTACATCTCTCAATTATTGTTTTGTATCACCCTCCCTCCCTCTCTTTCTGTAAAAAAAAAAAAAGCAGGCTTCATTCAGTGGAAATGTTGAAGTGATATTTTGTATGTTAATGGGGCTACATAATGAATTCAGTTTTTTATATGGAAATTAATTTGACACTTCCTGAAATGTTTTTTTTCTGTGTATTATTACATAAATTAAATTCATGACTAATTCATTATAATCTGTTGATGTCAGTTAGTGGTATTAGGTGTAGCCAATTATGACTGATTGTTGAGCAGTTCGGGTTCTCCATTTGCATGCGACAGAGTCAGTGGAGTCTGAACAACAAGTATCCTTTGACACTGCAGTGATGCTAAATTGGTTAGGGCTCACCCTGCCTTCACTGTCCTAATGAGGGATACATCACACTGATACATGGTGCTGTGTATTGAGCCGATATAGAATTGACTTTTCACCTCTAAAGGGACATTGATTCACAGTGAAGCACAGAGTTTTTAATCTTTTTCAGCTCTACAGTTTGCAGGACTCATGCATATTGCCACCAGGTGATAGGTACCTCATTTGTATTCAGTTTTTTTTCTACATAGTCAAATCAGGTATATCATTATGAAGGCTACCCTGTGGGCCTCCTGTTTAGCTTATTTTACGAATTGTAGATTGGGAATGTGACTTTGTCTGACTTTTTTTTCCTCTTAAGTTTCTTTTTTCTTTATTCCCCAAGAGCGGTTTTTCAAACATTGGGAATCATTGCTACTTTGAGTGGTTGTTGATCTTACAATCATAATTCTAAAAAGATATTTGGCTGATAGGTTTAATAGTATGCAAGACTATCAGTAGCCACTCAGACACACACTTAAACAAACACAGACACACTGACAAATGCACTGGCACATGATCAAATACACAATTCCCTTCCAGTGTATGCTTGGCAGAGTTATTTAACACTACATACTAGGTAAATCTGACAGGAAATCCATTAGCATTCCGGATGGGCGATTCAATCCCAAATACTGCGATAGTTACTGGGAACTACAATAAGATTATTCATGAAAATCTCCCTTTGCGCACATACACATGCAGACTAGGGCTGAACTGATATTCGGGAAAAAAACGGATGTTGCAATTTTTTTACCTTCTGCGATATATATTGCACTTTAAATACAGAAATCTTCCAGCTCTGGCAGCGCCATGGAGAAGTAAAGAGAACAGAGACTCACACAACACTAAAACACCCATCCCGTCTCTGTACTGTTATTTAATACAGTGAGCATTCTTCTTCTTTTATTATTAAATGCGGTTAGCAAACATCTACCTCAGATGTCCTACAACCACAGTCTGGCAGTAGTACCACATAACAACAAGGCAAAACAGTTGAAAGATTAATTTTTTGGATGAGTTAATAACTCACTCTTAGATTTTAAGGTCGATCGTAATCAGTCTATCAATTAGTGCAAAATCTCAACCAACGAAAACTAAGGCAATTGTACATATGGAGCAGGTTTAGACTGTACCCATGTCATTATTTAGATTGACCCCAGCATTAGTCTACCATAAGCAAACACTTGGCAACAATGGCAACCATAATCTTCATTTTAACAGGCAGAAACGTTGAGCTGACCCAGACGCCCTCTTCTGTGTCAGGGTGGACTGAGAAAATGAAATATAGGATGAGACATAGAGATGGAAAGACAAACAGATGGAGAGGGAGATGTACAGCAAGCAACCAAAATAACAACAGATACAGTATTACAGACCTGTCCTAACAATACCAATGATAACAGTTAAAGCCTGTCAAATGTTTGCAATAACATCTCCAATAATGGTTATATAAGTATGTTTAATCACATAACATGTCTGTACAAATACCAGGATGATCTATAGTTGTACAGATGATTCAGTCTGTTGTGGACTTGTCACTTAACACTCAATATGTTTACATGCACATTGAAGTTGTTATAGCTCGATAAGGACATTTAATTGAACAGTCCTTGTCCCTGTATACAAGCACTGGGGGAGAATTGATTTATTGACGGGATTGTGTCCAACTCCCCTACGGTCGGTAGCGATATGCCCCATTCCAGCTAGTTACTATTGGACCTTCTTCTTGTTGACCTTGCTAACAAGTCAGCAAATGGCATACAGGTTGAATGTCACACGGTGAAAACATGAACAACTTCAAGCTCTGTACATTTTGTATCGACTTGACAGTTAACTATTGGTACGAGGTGATCCACGCTATCCCTCTGGCTTATGGTGATTTCCGAAGACAGACCTCAGCTTTTTTTCTACGCTTTGAAGCTGTTCGACTCACGGGTCAAAGCCCGACGCGGGGAATGTGGAGCATGCCTGGAGACGCCTTGGGTCGGATTGAGGGGTATTCATGCAAGAGTAAATCGAGCCCCAACTGCATTATCGAGGTGTGTTTGTCTGATTCTGGAAAAATTCTATGTAGTACGATAACAGTCAAACTAATATGTTAGAAGTTTAGTTTTAGTCAGACTAACACAATAAAGCGACATTTTCTAACTGCATGTAAATGTACCGACCGAGCAACAGCTCATCAGATCACGTGTGACACTTAAAACACCATCATATTTGTTTTTTTTCTTAAATATGTCAATATTTAATTTAACTCAATTAATTTCGACCCTATCTGTTGATCTTTTATTCACGCAGTCACAGTCCATCCTTACCTAACAAACCTGCATATACGCCTGCTCTGTAGTGGCGCTCTACTTCAAACACATCCTTCATCCCCCCCCCCCCGCTCATGAATCCCCCCCTTCATATTTCTGACCGCATTGAAGTGACAGAACAGTGTCTGAATCTACTCAGTAGCGTGCAGTGCTCATGCTGAGCTATTACACCGCCTCCCACAGAGTCAGAAGTTACCACAGGCTGATGGAGAGCTAACAAGGGCAGTATTCAGTGAGTGTAGTTAGAGGGACAGCTCTCTACATGAGAGAGGTAAGAGTCAGTGAGAGAGGGAAGAGGTGTAGGACAGTTATTAATTCTGCTCACCGGGTTCAGAGAGGGTGCAGAGAGAGAGAGAGGGAGGGGGCTCTTTCTGTTTCCCCCCTCCTCATTTCCATTTGACTAAGAGCAATCTAAGTTAAACATGAGGAAAACAAAGGCTTCTTTGGCTGAGTGCACAAAGCCCGTTTCATGTAAAAGTTAATGTGATGGACTGTGTAGTCATTTGCAGCTAAAAGGAAAGAATGAGTCGGCTGCATTTTTGAGGTTGTACACCTACTGAAGTTTTAAACAAGAACACGGCGGTAATATCTCCATATTTTAAGAGACTGTCCTCCAAAGACGAACCTAACTTCTGCAAGAAAAATGACATACCTGTGACAGAGCCCTCAAGCTGCTGTATCAAGGCCTTAAGACACTGAGATTGCAACCGCTGTAATGACAGTCACACTAGGAGGCGGAACATACAAATTGGTCACCAGATTCTCCTTTATTAACGTCTGTATTCATCACATGGCACTGCCCCAAAGATACAAAATCATCGCACACAGATGTGGCTGGAAAACCTGTGAACTTGTTTCTAGCATCACAAACTCCTTGACATCACCAGAACCATTTTTAATTACCAGAACTATGTTGAAAGGGTCCAATATCATTTGGAAAACCTAGTTGAGTGTTATGATCATACTATCGTATCCTATTCATGTCTGCAGGGAGGAAACAGGAAGTCAGCTGAAATGTCATTTTTTGCTTCATTCCAGGAGGCATGGACAAACACTTAATAGAAGGGCATAGTTAATAGAAATTGGCTACTGTAACCGCAACTAGATTTGAAGTTATTCAGTGAGCAAAATGAATGCCAATAAAAGAGCATGGATGAATCATGCTCCACATTTACCACAATAGACTAAATTAACTGTATTTTAAACAGGTTTTCATATGAAAGTACATGTGTTACTTAATCTTGGCATGTATCTGTTTGTTCATACATGTATGCATACTCTTGCGTGAGTTGTTTTGTATCTGAGCTTTTATGTATACAGTATATTCTTTGCCTGTGTCCGTAACCATGGATTACAGTTTTCTATGTGTGGGACTGAGCAGAGCAGTACCCAGGTCAGAAAGCATTGCTGTAGCTTGAGGCTATGCATTCATCTCACAAAGACTGGGGGAAAGGCCACTATTCATCCTTAAACATAAAAACACACACACACACATGCACCAACACACCCCCACATGCACACATTTATGTGTCTGTCAAATCGTGAAACATGACACAAAACAGAAAGTATTGTTGGCTTACGTTTCAGTTCAATTTCAATTTCTTTTGATTCAGTTTTTCATGCCTGTTTCCTTATCTCCCTGCAGACTATTTTTATATCTGCTGCTCTCTCTCTCTCTCTCTCTCTCTCATTCCACTCCCTCCCTCCTTCTCTTTTCCATCTCTTCGTCTTATCACATTTTCTTTATTTCAGAGGAGGGCTGCTCCAAAGTTGCTGTGCTGTGTGCTCGGTGTACTGTATGTGTGTTGAGTGTGCGTGTCACTTCCACATCTCTTCACGTACACATGCACACAGTCCCAAAGACACACGCACAAAAACATTTGTGCACAGTAGCGATTGTGCTTTGACAAAGATATACACAGCATCAATATTTTAAATGCGCACACACACACACACACACACACACACACACACACTCACACTAACACACACTCACACACACTCACAGCGTGAGCATGGTATCTGAACTTGTTTCTGTGCACCCTGAGGAGCTAGCCAGCGTTCAGGGCTCTCCTTTCACACCCTCATACTTGTGCTTAGCTTACAATGCGGCCCAGTTCAACATGGCACAGCACAGCATGGCACACCGCAGCCTGGCACCACATGTAATACGCCAACTTAACACAATAACATTATAACACCAAACACACCGCTGAATCAGCCTCAAGCAGACACTGGAAGAACTGCAGGATTTTGGCTTAATCAACACCGGAGGTTGCAGCTTCTCTATGACATCTGGATGGGTATTATTGTAATATTTTCACCAGGTGTTGAAAGTCAATGCTCGGTTACTAGTTTCTGAAAGAACTGTATGGTTACTATATGAGCAAACTGGCTGGTATGACACTGAGATAAGTCTTTAACTGTATACAGTCCAACAGACCTGTTTTCTACATATTATTACATTCAGAGCATATTATCATACATCTAGCTTCTTTTTTTTTTGGGGGGGGGGGGGGGTGTATGCTTTCTAACAAGATTTTGTTGATTGGCAATACACTGTTTTCAAATGTAAGAACAGCGACCATAATGAATTGTCTATTTCAGAAGAAAAGCTTATACAATCAAATGTCATCTATTCTTAGCACTTAGTTTTTCTGTTTACAATTCTGGTTCACATAATCATTGATTTTGTAGCAGATGGTGGGCTCGTTCAACAGTACTTGTGTGCACTATATTAAAAGGTATTTAATAGTCTTCCACTCTCATGAGGATTACTTATCGACAACAGCTTTCCATATGATGCAGTCCACATCAACACTACTCTAAACTACCACCCTTATTACGAAAGCTGTGGCTAAATTAAAACCTTTCTTATAAAAAATACAGTAGACCCAAAAAGTGGCGAGTGCGTGTAAGTAGCATAAGAAATGCTGACTGAAGTTCAACAGTTTTTGTCCCAAAAATATTTTTGTGTTGCTTTTGTTTAAGTAAAGAAAATAGTATCATTTTTGGTTAAGAGTTTATAAAATGAACCCATCCTGCCTCGTGCTTAAAGACACTGTTTCATTTCATATATATATACATATATAAAACAATCTTCCCCTATCCTATAGTGCACCAAGATAAACATAGAGATAATTATTCTTCAGCTGCTGGACTTGGATGTTTTACTGTAAAAACAGATACTCCAGGAAAAGCAAATTCCACATGCTGTCAGTGAACATTCTCTGACTCAGGGTGTGCTGGTGGCCAAAGGCTTTTAAGACAAAGACCATGAATGTCAGCATTCTTTTTTCAAGTTCAGGCATTTTTTCCTTTTTAATCCTTGTGACCTGATGTTTTAAATGATACATTGAGAAAAACACTTTTTTTTAAAGATTATAAATAGTGTTGAAACAAAATGTGGCTTCATGCTGTTGCATGTGAGTGGTCTATAATCATAATTTCTAGACCGCATTCTCAATCAAAACAAGCTCCTGATTGGCTCACTGCTTGAGGCAAAGTAGCAGTATGAACTTCTGTTTTGATCAATGTCCACGATTCACGAAACAGACTTAGTTTTAAAATGACAAGAAGGAGGATGCTTCGTCACTTTTTGATGTCTCTTGTGCCACATGAAAAAAAACAAAGATCTATTGAATTTTTTTATTCATTTGTATTATGTCAAAATCATCAGTCACTAATCATATAGGATGAAATTACATTTTGCTTCATAAAAAAAGACGTGTACTTTATATCCATATCGCAAGTTGTTTTGTCTTTTGTGAAATGTTGCGTTTGTGGGTCCATGTAACTTAAAAAGCTGCTTGAGATCCAGATGGTCTAAATATTAACTTTGAGTAAATGTGTCTTGGCTGTGAGAGGTGCAGAGATTATGACTCAAACTGTAATTGGCAGGGCTGTAAAAAATAGCTTTTTCCTGCATCATTGCCCTCCTGGAAATGAACACAGTCACGTTTTTTTGATGCGGTGTGGATCAAGGATAGATACTAATTCCTGAGTATTATGCAGATATATGAAAATGTAATTAATAAAGACTAATTGACCAAAAAGTCAAAGTCAGCTGAGTCCGTAATAAGACATTAAATCAGGTAATTAACTAAGGCAGTTGCCCTAAAATCCATTAAATAGACTGACGTGTGGAGACAGATGCTCTGACTTATTAAAAGAAAACTGGATTCACGGTGAGAAGTTAGCAACCAGCTATAGCAGGATTTCAACTGCTCATCACTAAAATCATCCGGGTTCATTAAGCACTAAAATGTGATACCTATAGATGTGTCTGCTGGACTTGAAACAGCATTTAGACACCCTGTGAGCACCTAAATGCCAGGATATTCACATATCTAGGCCAACTCTGAATGATCTCTCTCTCTTTTTTTCCAGTGGACGGAGCGATCCACCGTGCTGCAGGTCCCATGCTAAAAAAAGAGTGTGCTTCCCTCCACGGCTGTGAGACCGGAGAGGCAAAGATAACTTGTGGCTACGGGCTCCCAGCAAAGTGTGAGTACAACGTGTAGTTCCAGCTAGACTTGAGTGACACTGCTGGAGGTTTCTCAGGACTGTTTTTGGTTTTGATAGCGTGGGAAAGTTACAAAGTGTTTTGCCCTAAATATACAAGAAGCACAAAACAATTACAAATACATTGGTATAAAAAAAAGCAAAGAAACACTAAATAAGGCAACTCTGTTTTCCAAATATGGAGCTGGACGTTTTTTTCTTCTTATTTAAAACTCATGAACAGAACGGCTTTTCTGGTAGACGAGTTTTTTCTTCGCTGCTCAAACTCAACCAACAGAAAAAACTCATCTTGGTATCCATAATGTCACTGGCGGCCTTCCATTTATAGCAGAGTAAATGGCACTCAATTATTAAGTTCACTCCATTGCAGCGTGCATAATGTGATGAAACTGAAGATTCAACATGACAGAAAAAGCTTTTCAAGGTGTTTCAGTTCCAAAAAAAATCTTCTCCTGCTCTGATGTCTAAAAAACGACATGTGACTGTGAGGGAGAGCACCAGCATGTAGACATTAATAAGAGAAAGTCTGTAGCTAAACTCAAATTTTATCCTCCGCAGTATGAAGGGGAAAGTCTTTAGTTCTGTTTCATCGCATGCTGTCATTTTTTTGGAATAAAAAATCACAGTCGTGTTTTCGGCACAAATGCACAACCAACTCATAGGCCATTCAAACATACTGGGTTTGTGTTAAAGTTGGCATCATTTTTGTTTTCATTTCTTCTTTGTTGAGACCCAAAGTTTGGCAATGCTGAAAAGTGGCATTTTTCCCACCCATGGCACTGATTGGCTAATCTTAAATTTGCCTCTAGCTGTCATTAGAGTCATTACTTATACCTGAGAAACAATGGTTTGATGTCACAATGCCAGATGAATCAGTCAATTCAGAGTTGGCAGAATCAAAGTTTGAAAAAGCCAAGAACACATTCTAGGCAACAGATACTGACTTGTGTCAAACAAAACCAAAAGGACAGACAACATCTTGTTCTTGCTGTATTTTCCTCAGTTTTTTACCTCCTTTAGGTTTATGTCACAAACTCTGAGTGGGCACAGACCTCAGAATGGGAACTACTCACTCAATTGACCTTTTTGTTCTTGCAGTAATAGCTTCATACATAACGTGCATAAGAAAATAATTATAGGAATGAAGTTAATGAAGTTTTTTTTTTCAGGAATTGGATTTACAAAAGAAACTCACTTAAAAACAGTTAACACATGTTGAGAGTGCTTCTATAGGTTCTCCAAATTGTTTTGTTGCTCCACAGGGAGCTGAGCAAAGTCTGATAAATTACCTCAAGTGATTTCCCTCTGAGTCATTGAGGCGGGGGATAAAGACTACAAAATCAGGGATTGTGGAGTTTGAAAAAGAGCTAACCAGACCTCCATAGCCTCCTTCTCAACTACGCCGCGGGCTAGTGACACAGAAATTCGGATCAGAATCAGCTTTATTGGCTTTGTATGTCTACAAACACAAGGACTTTAACTCAGCTGAACTATGCTCTCCATGTACAAACATTAAACATAAAATATTATTATAACAATACACTAATATGTACGAGCATACATAAGACAATAAGGCAGTGGTGAGTGGTGAGTGCAAAGGATGCTGATGTAAACTTGATAATAAATGATGTTATACTGTTACAGATGGGCTAATTTACAAGAGGTAGATGTTTTTTTTTGCAGCATTTACATTAAAGCAGTAAAATAGAATAGATTAATGTCAGATAAGGAGGATAATAATATATACATTACAAAGTATGTGTCCATAAAATGAGTATAAATGATCTTATGTTTCTACACTTGGTGCAGTGGTTGTTGTGTCTCAGGGTTATTGCACAGTGATTGTTCTAGCTCTCTGTGTATGTTTATCCTTTATCAGATTGACAGCCTGTTTTTGTATCTGGTTGTTTTGGCATACGGTGATCTGCAATGCCTACTGGAGGGGACAGGTTTAAACAGTATGTGTGTAGATTATGGTGGTGTAAAACATTATCAGCAGCTCCTGAGGGCAGGTTGAACATTCTGAGGGGATTCAGGAAGTACAATCTTTGCTGGGCCTTTTTCCTGGTGGTGTCTATGTGGGAGGTCCACTTTAGGTCCCGGGAGGCTGTGGATCCCAGAAACCTCAAAGTGCTAACAGTAGACACAGTGCTGTTGAGTATGGTGAGGGTGGGGGTGTAGGGGTTGCTCCTGAATTCCACTGTCATCTTCACGGTCTTGAGCGGGTTTAGCTGCAGGTGGTAGGAGCACACCAGAGGACCAGCTGTTTCACCTCCCGTCTATAAATACACTTATCACTGTCCCGGATGAGATCCACGACAGTGGTGTCGTCTGCAAACTTGAGGAGTTCGACAGAAGGGTCCCCTGAGGCTCAGTCGTTGGCGTAGAGGGAAAAGAGCAGATGGGGGAGGACGCTACCCTGGGTGGCGCCAGGGTGCTGGATGGGATGCTCGTCATCCTCACCTGCTGCCTCCTGTCAGTCAGGAAGTTGGTGATCCACTGATAGGCGCTGTCAACTGGGTCAGTTTGTGGTGGAGGATATCCAGGATGATGGTATTGAATGCCAAGCTGAGGTCCACAAACAGGATCCATGCATAGGTCCCTGGGGAGTCAGCCGTAGGTGTCGCAGGATGTAATGCAGTCCCACATACATTTTCCACTATCTGTTTTCACTGTAAGTACCGGTAAGTAAACTGCAGGGGGTCGAGCAAGGGGCCCTGTGAAGTCCTGCAGGTGGCTGACAGACGTCATGTTGACATCAGACTGTAGTCATTCCTGTGATGGAGGGTTTCTTGGGGTGTGATGATGTTTGAGTGTTTGAAGCAGGATAAGACTTCACACAGCTCCAGAGATCTGTTGACGATCAGAGTGAAAATAGGGGCCAACTAAACAATTAACTACTACTAGCATAAAACCCACCCATATCTGAACTGTTGGCCATGTAGATGCATTGTGGGCAATGTAGGCTTTCAGGTGTGGAGAAGGAAAAACTTGTTACATAAGAAGGAAAGGTAATACCTGTGGTTCTGTAGCATCAATCTTGTCATTATATGATAAGGGGTCAATTCTAAAACAGTGGATTATTGTTGTGAGTAACCTGACAGACTATCCGGTACTTAAGTCTTTGAATCAGTTATATACTGAATCTCCCTTCTCTCATAAAGTTTTAAAATGTTGTTGACAGTTCAAAGCTTTCCCATGCCATTACATGACACTCAGTACATGACATCAATGCCTTAACCAAGCTTTGTATATCATAATGACCACCCAGGTGTGTGTGTTGAGAAAAAGAGATAAAAGCAACTCTGAGAGTGTGTGATAACAGCTTGCGGTTCAACAGTGAGTTTAAGTTCACAGAGAAAGACGGAGAGAGAAAAAGGAAGAGAAGAGAAGATGATAAAGTCGAGCTGGAGGCAGGATGGAGAGTAAGAGGAGAGATAGATAAGGAGCGAGTGGAAGAGTGGTAGAATTTTTTTTTTATTTTTTTAAATGAAGCAGCTTTGGGGAGGGGACAGATGTGAGGGAAGTAGGAGACAGGAGGGAATTAGGAGCAGATGAGTTCTTACATTGTCTGATCTTCTTTGTTGGTTCACTTGTTCAACTTTGAGGATATTTATTGTAATATTTGTCTGTGTCAATGCAGCTTAGTGTCGGTGTGTGTGCATATGGGTGTGTTACCTTGTGTGGATGTGGATTTATACCTTGAGGAAATACTCCATTGCACAACCTTGTACTCTGCCTTTCTGGGCTGTGGTTACTTGTGTCATACTGTAGCTGTATTAAGTGTATCATTGTGGGTTGTCTGTCAGGTCTTATCATTCTCCTACCTGGAACTGTCTGTCAACATGAGATCCGTGTGACTGACTTCATTTCTGACTCAGTGACTGACAAAGTGTTTGTCTGTGAGTTGTTGGATTTTGTTCGTGTGGCTGTTCCCCAGCATGAGGTACAGGAGAGTGGCCTTGCAGACAAAACATCAAGTCCCGAGAATAATTCAACATGCATCTGCTCAGATACTTAAACACGCGCAACAGGGCTTGATTACCTCTCTGCAGGAGGGAGAGAGAGGCGAGACGGCAGCGACAGCGGCAGAGCAAAGGAGGGATAACAAAGCAGGCACAGGACGAGGTGGAAAAGAGACGGTAACAGACAGGTCCAATCTCAAAGACAGCACTTTGATGTTGATTTGTATGGGTTTGCCACCAGATGTGGGATTTCAAGCGTGTCTGACACATGAGTTGCCAAATAGTCCAGAGGACCTGCTGTCAGCCCTCTTTGCATAGAGTCCATCGATGATCCCGCAGCCACTTAGCCAGTAGCATCCCAGAAATGTAACCTAGCAACACCCGGAGTGCATGGCACTCTACGTCTGCTATTTAGCAAGAGTCACAAGCAATTTAGGGATGTTGACAAATGACAGATGGAAAATATCAAGCAGGCCTGGCCTAAAATCCCACATTAACCAAACTTACAGGCAGTTAAATCAGCAATCTATCAACTTTTCTGTAATTAGGAGTAAATTAAAAGTGGAACTGTTTAAGATCAGTCTGAGTGTGTGTTTCCGTGCATAAATAATTGTGTTGCTCACTGTGAATCAGCCGCGAGCAGTAAAAGGCGATCCTGTGTGTTTTGTGGTTGCCAGGGCCAAATGTGTTGTCCAGACGACCCAGAGTCCCAGAGCTCACCTGTGTACCGATAAACACAGCTGTAAGCCTGCTAACCTTATCCCCAGTCTGCCCTCGCTCCCCTGCTGAGCACACAGGTACAACATAGTGACACATCAGGGAGGGAAAGGGCAGGGGGGGGGATGTGGATTCTGAGAAAGATTGACAGATCAGAACCATTATCACCGTTTGAATTATCTTTCACCTTTGTTCTCTAGGGATAGAAACGTTAGTCATGTGATCCATTGTTAAAATAAAAATATTGATCATCGAAGCTTCAAGCTTAACCACGGTACATTAAGTAATAAAATATGAAAAAGATAGGAGCGTGCGTTTATCTCAAAACAGGAAATCTTTGCTCTTTTTTCTCGAGGTAATACATTTCATATATCTTTAATGAGAGTTTAAGAAGACTAACTTTTAACTGCATTTTTAAAGTATCCTCTTCTATCGCTTCATTTCTCCTCGTGCCAATCACTTCATATTTGCTCTGTAGGCGTGTGAAGAAGAACATCAGTGTGTGGAGGGAACTGATTGGGGAGGGCGAGAGTATCGAAGTTGGAGGTGAAGAAAGATGGAGGTGAAAAAAATAGATAGAAAAAAAGTGCTGAAGGAAATAGAGAGATACAAAGCAAGAGAGATATCACTCTGTCAAAAAGTGCCTGTTATGCTCCCCCACTCATCCCTCCTTGCCTCCCCTATCCCACTTTCTGCTCCCTCGGTGGCCAATTACCACTAATTAAAATCCTCACTGCAGCTCTCCCAGACTCCCCCTCTTCCTCTCCTCCAAGACCTCCATCTCTGAGCCTCGCCCGTCGCCTTGTTGCTCTCTCTCTTTCTGCCTCTGCGTATCTTTGAAGACAAGGTGTCTCTGCCATTGCAAGTCAACAACTTGAACACCTTGTTTCCTCCTGTTTTTCCTATCCTCTTCCTCTCCATCTACTTCCTCACCTCCGTACTTTTTGGCTCCTCTTTACTCCTGAATATCCCCTCCTTTAACCCTCTTCTTCATCTTTGTCCCTTGCATCTCTCCTCCATCCCCTTCCCCTTCTGCTCACCCTCCCCATCTCTCACTCCCCCTCCTCCTCTGCTTGTATCATTTTCTTCATCAGCACTGAGGTTTCTGTAGTTGTGCCAGGAGACTTGACAAGGCTCTGGGCTAAAGACTATAACACTCACACTGTGATACCTTGCTAGTTTTTTCTTCTTCTCTATTTTTTGACAAGGTTGTCGACATCTCTGCTTCTTCCTGCCTTGGCGTCAGCAGTGAGATCCTTTGAGGTGTTAAAAAGCTGCCTCTGCTGATGAGGAGAAGCACGATGATGATGATGATGATCACAGCAGCAGCAGCTTTGGTGTTAATACATTCAGTTAATTCATACGCCTTCAAGGAGAAGAAAGTTTTTTTTTTAAAGCTTCAGTGTTGCTGGGATCAGAGAAGAAGAAGAAGAGTTGGAGAGCAGTCTTGAAAGGGAGTAAAGAACCCCTTTGCAGCACTAAGAGAATTAAATCTGCTCCTTTTTTTTTCACAGCTGCACCATGTCCCCTTCTTTTCCCCCTCTCTTCTTGTGCTCCTGTTTAGAATAACTGCCACCCTGTCTTTCTCAGAGAAAGATGGAAAGAGATAGGCAGAGCCGTAGGGGCCTTTATAAGACCCGAGCCCTCCTTTTGTGCCAAAGCCAGGGCCTGGATTTTAGAGCCTATCCGCTTGGGTGAGTACAAACTGAGGGTGGGCGCACAAAGGAGCAGCTAGCCTTTTTCCTGCCTCCTGCTTTAAAGGAGGATAAATAAAGGCCAGAGACAGATGGAGGTAAGAGAGAGAGAGAGAGGAGAGAAAAAAAAGGGGGAGGGGTAGAGGATGAACGGATGAGTGGTTGTTGAGTATGAAAAGCAGGAGCAGCGCATTGTGGCCTCCCAGGTAAGAATGGTGGGAGGCCTCGCTGGGAGGAGAGAGAGGAGAGGAAGTGGGGTGAGCCAAAAAAAAAAAAAAAAAGAGGCTTGTATGACAATACTCTGGAAAAAGAAAAAGAAAACGAAAGCTGAAATGGCAGACGAAAGGAAAAGTGGGGTGGGTGTCACCGGATGACACTCATTCAAGTTCGCTTAAGGATCACAGCGGTGTGACGGCCACTTATGGGAGAGAAGGAGCATGCACGCACCTACACCCACCCACCCACACACACACACACACACACACACACACACACACACACACACACACACACACGGAGTCTCTTTCTCCCATTTTTTTGCATAAATGTGCAAGGCAAATCAGGTGTGATGAAAATAGTTTGAGCTTTGTTTGCTTTCCCTGCCTCCTCACAGTTTCCCTTTTTTGTCTACCTGTCTGCAAGTGTCAACTTTTCCCCTTTCTTTCTTTTTTCTTTTTTCAACATTGTTCGACTGTGTTATTGTAGTTTTTGCAAGTAGAGTAAAAACGGTTTGATTGGACAAGTGTAGCAGTATGTTTTTATGAAAGTGTCTCAATGCCATCTGTTAGGAATGTGCTTTGTGTTTTAATTAGGTCACATCAAAGAAGTAATTTATTTGAATGAATCTGATCAGCAGGACCGTTTTCTCAGGTTGAACACTGAAGAAAAAAAACACAGAGGACTTTAGCACCTTGTGAGGAGAGCGACTGTCTTAAAGAAACAACATGGTGATAGTTCAGAATAAAATCATTTACAAATAAATCACATCTAAAGAGAAGACAGGTTTGCACGTTTCACTTAGTTTATATCACATATTTTATACATGAATGACATATTTATGCAGAGGTTTAAATCATAGTGGCTTCAGAGTTGAGAGCACTCCCAATTTTTTTTAATCACCTTAACTCCAGACTCCCTCTCATACCCTTCAAAATGCAGAAGTTGAGCCCTAAAGTCCCCTACATCAGGTGGTGCTAAAGCCAGCTGCCACCCCCAGACTCTCTCTGACAAGTCTAAAAACAACAGTGAACTCTTAACACCAGTCAACCGATTCTTGTTAGTCAAATTAAAATGGAATTTCAAGAAATGTATCTTGAACGAAGATAATATTCTTATCTGGCACTCAAAATAGTTGCAGAATGTGTCTTTATCAAAGTGCTGGCTATGTGACCAGAAACAGTTCATCCAAACGAAAAAACTTACTGTACACACGCGCGCGCGCGCACACACACACACACACACACACACACACTAAATATATGGTAATAGATTGGTAGGTGACCTTTAACTTCAACAGGTTTAACTGTAACGTCAGAATTTAATGAGCTTAACTATTGGAAAATAAAAATAGTCCTAGGAGAAGAGAGTAGGTATCAACATGCATGAAAGACCTTGAAGCCCCCACACACACCCACACACACATGCACAAACATATTTTTTTAATGATCTCATATAATATATATTGTTTAAATTTAATGAACTGAATATATTATTATAAATACAAGCCTGTGGTGAAATAATGGTTACTTCACTTGAATAAAGATTCCCCTCATGTCTAATTAATTCACTTTTAATTGTTTATTATTTGTCCGAGAGAATTGTGTTTGTACATTATCTGACAGCTAGGATATGGCTAAATTTGAAAACCACAATTTAATCTAAAAAGAAAGAAGATGAACTTTTAAATCGACTCTTTATTAAAAGTAAATTCAGTGTAAATAAAGAGTAAGTGGTGATGATATCAGAAATGTCCTGGAGAAATGTATATTTGGTCAATCTACACATAAAAGGAGACAAACTCTGCAACTTTGATTCATATATGTGTTTGTAGGGAGAGAGTTCATTTATGAACATCAGTGTGTAAATACATGTGTTACAATATATGACATCCGTAGTGTCTATACAGGTAAAGAAGAAAGAAAAATCTGTGCGAAGACACAATCAAAACATCACAATACATTGTTCAACTTAACATTCAAATGTAAAAAGCTCTTTCGAATGTACACAGTGTAGCTAGCTGTTCCATCATTGCATAGAAAGCCAGAAAAGATTAAAACATTCAAACGTGGTTGGACAAGTCTGTGAGCAAGAGGAGAGAACAAAAGGCTGAAGATTTAAACATTCAGCGAGAAAACTGCTCAATTAACTTACATGACATTCAGCTCAAATCAAATCACTGTGCAGAATACCTTATTACCATCTGACGACTCGTGTTCAGAGCATTTGGAAACACCCACTGCAGGGTAGACATTTAAAGGCCTGGCAACTGTTTAACAATAGTTAAACAGGATTCCCTCCTGTGTGTGGAAAATATTCCCTTTCAGACCCACAGAAGCAAGGACACAATATGTCACAACAAAATGCACAACTGCAGAGTAATGACGGCCATTAATCCATACTACACACTAACATCCATCTGCAGGCAGCTTTAAAAGTCTATTTTACATATCATAAACCAACACATGTGCACAAGCTCCTGTAATGATAATGTGGGAACATTTAACCTCTACGAAGGAGGATAAAAAGTGGTCATTACATGCCTGCTTTTCTGCACTGCTTGCATCTAACCCAGTGACGGCTGCTGTTGGCTATAGACGGCATAAAACGGCTTGTTCCTGTTATGTGCAAAATCAGCATGAATGAGCTGGTCTGTTAAGTTTCTCCCTCATTAATCAACAAACAGCCAGAGACCGAAAAACACTTTAGAAACACTTTAGATAACGGCCACAAACTGACTCTGACAATCTGAGCTGAACACAAACACACCTCAGGACATTTCTGTCATACTGTATATTGTTTTTAATTTGAAAGTTTTAGAAAATCTTAATCAAAGGGCAGGTTGTCCATTAATCATTGGTTTGCAGGGGAGGAGAGTGGCTGATATATTGTAGGTTAGCTATGTCTGTTGTGAGCATGTTTGCATTTGTAAACAGAGGGAAAAGGTGGAGTGCTCTTGAATAAAAGCGCCATCAATTTTGCAGTCCAAAGTTGACATGCATTTTCAAGATACACATACTTAAACTCAACAAACTCAGGGGACTGATGCATGACATTATATCTGTAAATTCACAATGAAACTGTGTAATTTTGCAACATGGCCCTCCTGAATCCAAAATAATCTAGATTATATGATTTTTTTTAATCACTGCAAAATTGTCTCCAATTAATTTAAGAGTAGTTTATGGCTAGCTGGGCCTTCAACTGATCTGTAATTGGTGTGAAAGCATAGCAAGTACACCCAGTGTTCTTTCTGTAAACAGCACATGCTGAGTGATAGAGCTTGGTTCAAAATAATATTTTTTCTCAGTCAGTGTTCTGATAACAACAGTCTTTTAAAGTGTGTATTGCACATATTCATATCAAAATAACCATTGCTTTATCCGTGCAGCCTTGTTAAGGATGAAAGCTTTTCTTTGGTCTGAACTTGAAAGCCACACGTGTGCCAGGTTCTGTTTCAACAGATTCAATCCCTGCGCATGTGTCTTATTTCCACTCCCACATTTCACCACAACTGAACATTTAATAATCCATTTGCACATCTTAACTGGAGCCCTCTTCACCATCATTAAACCTGTCAATGAGAGCACAACAAAGGGGAAGGGCAGTTTCACTGTGTTGCATCAGTGAAGTTCTCCAGCAGCACCAGAGCAGCTGCAGCCCGCAACACCAGTTCAACACTTGAACCTGAAAACCATCGTCATGGTGATAACGCTATCATCACAGTTCAAAATCAGAAAGATGGTCGTTGATTTCATTTATTCTCTCGCAACCTCGCTCCTTGTGGACTCCTAGTCCAAGGTCTCAGTGAGGTGGGCACTAATTTTACACCCAACTGCTTCTAATATTTGACTTCTGAGCTGACAGAATTCTGAGGAATTTATCCTTGTTTCATTATTCTCCTTGCTTCTACAAATCATCATTTCAACAACAAAATCAAAAATGCTTCCTTCGCCAAGAATAGCTTCTCGCTATGCTGAAGCTAATGACAAACAAATAAAATGACATGCCTGACAATGAGCACAGCTTGACATCTCCAGACCTTGTTCTTGTCATTAAGGTTTTGGATACATTTTTATTTCTCCCATACATTTTGTGGTGAGAGAAGAGAACTCACCTCATGTGAAATGCTCCTACAACTTTGTGGGTCAGACAGAGAACAAAGGGGGGTGCCCTGATGTACAAATCAGGTCTATAAAGACTGCACTTTTGGGATGAACTGCATGACCACGTGCTGATCCCCCAACATGACTAAACCTCTTTGTGGTTCTAAGGCAGCCAAACTGCTGCAGTCAGGTCCCAAAATAATGTGCTAAATCTTCCAAAAAACGATGCATTAATCAATCAAAAATAATGTAAGCATTTCCACATACTTCTGCTCATGTTTTGTAGACTTTGAAATCACTGAATGAGAATTTGAAATCCTCTTTTTGTTAGCAAGCGCTTACAACCGCCTCATGTAATCACACCAGACGATTGAGTATGTTTCCCGCACTTTAAACACACACGCATAACACATACACACACATATCCACACACTCATATTCACTCTCACCCTTTAACACCGCTCCTCACACACACACACTTCATAACACACCACCTAACGCACCTTCTCCTTCACACATAAATCCCTCACACATCCTTACATGCTCTGCTAGCTTTCCATCTCCCCATCAAGCTCCCCCCCCCCCCTCTGTTTCTCTCTCTTTCTGTCTTTCAGGGTAATGTGAGCCAGCGGCCGTAACACTTGGGTGGGGAAGGGAGGAGGGGATGGGGAGGTGGTGTTGATGTATGGTGGAACTAAAGCAACCCTGCCGATCGATAATGTAAACAGGAGCGAAGAGAGGCGGTAAATAAGGCCGGCTCCTGACAGAACTGTCTACCTCAGGTGACGGAGAGAGAAGGGGGAAAGAGGGAGAGGTGGGGGAGGGGGGGAGGAATATCTAATGGAGGAGTGTAGGGAGGGAAAAGGATGCAGGGGTAGATGGGATAATGGAGGGATGAGAGTGACAAGGTAGGATGATGGGAGGGTGAAGGATGGATAAAACAGGAGAGGATAGAAGGATGGTGACGGCTGGATGGAGGAGAAGGTAATAGGGGTGAGAGGAGAGGTGGGTGACTGGATGAGGTAATGGGGAAGGAGGGAGGGACGGAGGGAGTGACGACAAAGGACGTGGAGAATGAAACAAAGATGGATTGAGTGGAAGGGAAAAGGAAAGAAGAGGAAGAGAGGGGAATAAAAAGAAAGAAAGCAGAGATGGATTTTTTTTTTTTTTTTTTTTTTTTAAACAGGGCCGAAAAGGTGGGAAAAAAATCTCCATATAATTATAGATTATGATTCAGTTTTAGAAAAGCTCTGCCTTTACTCCGGTGTGAGTTAGAAACACTGTGTTTCAGCAACATTAGGCACATGACATGCAGATGAATGACCAGCAAGTGACCCAGTGTTGAACCAAACCTGTCCTGCACATATAGTTTTGCACACACACACACACACACACACACACACACACACACACACACACACACACACACACACACGCACACACGACCGAGTTGTGAACCTAGATATACCGCTGAGTGCTCAGCTGATACATTGGCTTGGCTGAACGACTGCTCCAAAGCACATGCTCACTCTTGACTTCTGACTTCTGAGAGGAGAGTAAACACACACTTGACAACATAAACAATAACACAACACACACACATAAACAAAACAATAATCTACCAAATTGATGCTACTTCTCCTTTGCATGTATTGCCTTTTCTTTCCTTGTGTGTGTTAGTGTTTCACATGGTGCGTATAGTTCACTTATTCACGTGTCCTAATCTCTCTCGGTTGCTATCTGCTGCATCCTCAAACACTATAAATAATACTCTTGCCGCTCACCAGGCGATGATTCACAGTAGTGATTCATCCTATTGCCTGTTCTCAGAAGCTCTTAAATTCACGGTTTAAAAACCACTGTCTTTCTCCCTGTTGTGACAGTGTAAGGTCGGGTTTTTAACACTCTCTGACAACTGATGTAAGTTATGTTAAAGCATCCTTGCCTTCATATTGCCTTGTATATTGCTGTAAAAAGGGATTTTGCATCAGAATATGTATTTAATGAGGCCAAGACAAAGAAAAATACAACTGCAGTTACAGCTGTAGGAGTAGTCTGTATTTCCTATATTTAATGTAGGTGAATTCATAATGTGATGATGTGATGATTGTAAGGCAGAAACAGTTGTTGGATTGGTCAATTATTTTATCTGTTGAGGAAATTTGTAAGACTTGACTTCACACAAGAATGATTCAGGAGAATCAAATGGCTTAAGATGAAGAAAGTTTATATATAAGATAAATACTCATGAGGAGAATTACTTAAAAAGCGCACATGTGAACTTGGGTTCTGCCAAACCAAATCTGCAAGACCTTCACTGGAGGCCCTCTATATCAAAAAGACAATACTAATGTCAGGCTCATATTACCCCACCTAAACGAGGATGTGATGTCTAAAACAACTGTCAGCAGACACTAAGTCCACCAAACATTGCAGATATGAGTGAACTTCACCACAGCTCACTCTATCAGCAGTGAATAAACCAAATGATGACATGAAGCTTGATTCCATTTCTGTGATCTCTTGTGTGAGGTTTTCTAATGTAATGTAAAAGTCTAAAAATCAGGCGTCACATCAATTTTAAAGCAAATCACCAATGAATCTCTACTCGAGCTCCTTACAAATGTGATTATGTGCATATTTACAGGTTTATAGTTGTACAATAGACCTCTTTGATTTTGGATTGTCCATCAGACAAATACAGCAATTTGTGAAAATGTCACCTGGGGCTCGAGGTAATTAAAATTGACATTTTCTACAAATTATTTATCATTTATAAAGAAAAAGGAGCCCAAGTATTTATGCACATTAATGCAACACCTAACTGTAGAAAACAAATGAGGGTCATTGCTCTGAACATCACTTTTAGGTCTCAGTCTCTTCCTTTTATTTGTTCTGAAGAGTTTGATCCAGCCTGTAGTTAAATGTGAATGAACAAAATAAGACGGTTGAAACCCTTTGCACTCACCGACCATAAAAGACATAATGTAGAAAGAGAATAGAACAGAACATTACTGTTAGTGGAGCTTTATCTAATGGGCCTGCAGTGCTCATTGTAGTGGTTAAAACACTCACTGAAATGAGCACCTACAGACTGAGCTGAGAGTTGACATGTGTGGATTAAGAGCATCACAGGAGATGGGGGGGGGGGACACTTTTCACACGTAATGTAAATTGAATAGACAATATATGAGGCAGATCAAGGCAAAGATCTATTAAGATCACAAAGGAGGTGTCATTGAAATGTGTCATTAGTGGACTCAAAATCCACATTCTTCTTATGTGATATAGCGTAATCCTTTGATAATCTATGCGATTGGTGAATATTAGAGTCTTGAAGCCATCAACAGCTTTGATTGGAGCCCCATACTTTTCTTTCTGTGCAAATTCACGCAGTGCAAGTGGTTTCTCAGGGAGCACTCGCTCCTTCATCACCGGGTGTTCCAATGGAGGACTGTCATCTTATAAGTTCCTTTCAATTCAGATCTGTGGACTCTACTGAAGGCTGCACTCTTTAATACAATCTATGGTGCACACTTTCATCCAAACACTTCTGATCCAATAGGGACACAGAGACATGGGCGCATATAGCTTTTGATGATCTGTACGCCTTTAAGCTCCATTTTCTCCTCTTCAATAATGTCAGCATGAGCAATATTTCTTCTTACATTTGGTTCAGGATGAAGGCAGCTATAGTGCTCAGCATGCACTGTACTCCAAGTTCAAATCCTTTTCCAAACATGCCTTTAAAACTGCTATGATCAACATGTATAATTATAGTAACATAGTATAGTAACAGTCTAATACAAATATTACTATCATCC
The DNA here is from genome assembly GCF_963584025.1 of Labrus mixtus. Taxonomy (NCBI): domain Eukaryota; kingdom Metazoa; phylum Chordata; class Actinopteri; order Labriformes; family Labridae; genus Labrus; species Labrus mixtus. Next base: position 11,924,704 of record NC_083621.1, on the reverse strand, counting down.
TCATAAATCATGATAAAATATATCTCCCAGGCTGAATATAATTGTTCAGGCATGCAGGCCTTGAGTTTGACATGTGCTGTAGAGGTTTTCTGGGAAGTTGATACAAGAAAACATTTCATGTTTTTCTTCTTTTTCTCCAGTTTGTATATGGGAGGTAAAGACTGGCTGCTATGGATACGCCCATCTTATAATAAATACTATAGTTATCATTATATATAAATCATCATCATATTTATTGCCAGAATCAGGAGTCCATTAGAAAACATTTATAAAGCAAACAAAAAAAAAAAGCACAGGGTCAAAAGACATACAGACAAAACATCACCAATATTATAAAAGACAGCTGTACCAGTGCTGCCACAACGCTGACTGGGATTTGCCAACCACAAATGTTTAATACTGTTTCAAATTCTAAGTCAAAGATGACAAAACACTTAAAGGCTTTATATGAAATTGTTTTGATCCAGCAGATGTCGCCCTTGAGCACAAAACAACTCGCTGTGCATTGTTGTGTTAGCATGCTAAAGCTAGTGATCTTTATGATGCTCGTATCTTCACACTACATGTAAATTTACCTGAAATGACCGTGATCTAGAAACACTGTAAAGCAGTGAGTACAGTATGTTATTCTTCTTTTCTCTAGTCCCTCAATTAAACTACTTTTATTCGCGAGGTGAGGAGTCGGCCGGCCGTCCCGGCGATGTAAACAAACTGAATATAGGACTCTGAAAACTCTGAAAGCATCACAGACAGTGGGACTCGGGTGTTACACCCATTGTAGACAGTCATTACTCACTCAGTTATTTTCAGAGGATATACTTGATTTCTATTATATTTAAGTGTGAAAAATCGCATATAAAGCCTTTAATTGAAGCAAACTTGAACACACAGATATGACACATGCAGTTGAAGTGTGATGTTCACTTTCTGCTGAATGTGTTTTATCATGGATGTCCGTAACAAACGATCCCCTGTAAATCCATTTGACAGAGAAAGACGCCTTGTCCTAGTCATGAGTCCAGACGGTGAGAATTATCTCAATGTTACATTCCTCGCTGTCTGCTATACAGGATGACAGTCTGTAGAGTGCTGTTCTTCACAAATGTAGAATAATGGATAATATAAAAACCATCAAAAATACTTTTTGTGTGTGTGTGTGTCTGTGTGTCTGTGTGTGTGTGTGTGTGTGTGTGTGTGTGTGTGTGTGTCTGTGTGTGTGTGTGTCTGTGTGTGTGTGTGTGTGTGTGTGTGTGTGTGTGTGTGTGTGTCTGTGTGTGTGTGTGTGTGTGTGTGTGTGTGTGTGTGTGTGTGTGTGTGTGTGTGTGTGTGTGTGTGTGTGTGTCTGTGTCTGTGTGTGTGTGTGTGTCTGTGTGTGTGTGTGTGTGTGTGTGTCTGTGTGTGTGTGTGTGTGTGTGTGTGTGTGTGTGTGTGTGTGTGTGTGTGTGTCTGTGTGTGTGTGTGTGTGTGTGTGTGTGTGTGTGTGTGTCTGTGTGTGTGTGTGTGTCTGTGTGTGTGTGTGTGTGTGTGTGTGTGTGTGTGTGTGTGTGTGTGTGTGTGTGAGTACGTGTATATGTTGAGGCATCCGTCCAGCTCGGCCTGAGTGTTGATATTCACGCTGAGAGCTACATGCTGAGTCTCATCAGAATGTGTGGCAGCGTTGGCGTCGGCCTGTAGATGCTGGTTTAACCACATTTCAACTCGAGCTCTCTGTGATCCTCATTCTCTGCCGGTTTATTTTTCCTCTCTCTGTCTCTCTCTCTCCTCTGCCTTCAGCGCATGAACCCTTTATTCGATCAATTAGTCCATTTGAAATATTTCTCCTCAAAGACCTGACAAGAAACAAAGCAGTCATTAACGTGACAATGAAAACCCAGTTTGAATTAGTGGTGTGTCAGCAGCTACATGACAGGAAAACATTACACAAGTTTATTAGTTCAGATCAATTTGAAACACTGTGTGATATTGTTGCTGAAAACATGGACACTATTTTTATATTTTAATTTTATAAAGGGGTTTAATAAAGAGACTGACGATCCCGTTTATTTGTCATTTTCTTTGTTTATCTGTAGACATAAAAGAGACGAAATGCTGTTCTCACAGCCCCAAAGCAGTGTGACAGGAAAGAACATGTCAAATACAGACATATAAATACACCACAAGCTATTTTCACAGGTGCATGTTGGTAATGCCTTTTCTAAAAAACACTGTATCAGCTTTAAACTAATGGTATTCAAGCAAAGATTCAATGCAGTAGATCAATTATATGTTGACCTTTAACCCAAACCTTAGCAATCAGTATTTCATTTGTTTACAGATATTTTAATACGGTGGTTACTTAAACAAGAAGCTAGGCCTGAAAAGACAGAGACATTAGGGGCACCATGTTCCCCTTGACTTAAATATTGTGGTATATCATAGTATTTTTTAGAAATCAGGCACCTTCATCCTGTGAGTATAAGGTTGCCAGATAATTGCTAATACAGACCACTTGTAGGTATTTGGCCAGCAACTCCAAGGAAACATTTCCATTCAGGCTATACTAAAAACATTTTGTTTTTAGTATAGCCTGAAAAGTCCATACAATGTCTCACTCTTCTTGTAAGATGAATAGTCAATATATGAGGCAGATCAAGGCAATGACTGACCTGTACATTTGCATGAACAACTCCTGCACACTGTCTAACTGGCTATGAATTAACCAGCCATGTGTCTGTTCCAGTCATGTAGTCAAAAAAAATATGAAATGCCGCCTTAAAACCAGTAACAGCAATGTATTTGTAGCTCCTCAGGTTAGCTTTTAAATCCACAATTAACCCCTTTTTGCACACTGAATGTGGGAGAGGAGACAGAGCAGGTTAGTGAGTACTGAATTCATTTCATATGAAACCTGGTTTGAGTCTAACTGCCCACAACTACAGTTTTTTTTTCAGCTATTCAAAACCAGAGGATTAATGAAGTCCAAATGGGAATTCAAGTCAAAATAATGCAAAACATTACCGTGGGCTTACTGCTCTACCTTTTACCTAACATTCTCACATCTGCGACTGAGTCTGCACAGATGTCCTCATGTTTTAGAATTAATTCAATTAGTTCATTTATTATAGAATTTAGAGAGGTTTGGATCAAGACTCAAACTTTCTGTGGAACTGAAAATCTACCAAAGAGCAATTTAGTGTCTCAAAACCACTTTCACCACTTTCACCACCTTCTGCACAAGTTCACATGATGTTGGATGGATGGCAAAGATGTGAAATGTTCCTATGGTTACGACGTTCAATCTTTTACGTCACATAATAAAAATAATGTAACGTGTTGCTGAATAATTTTGTGATGTGAGGGCTGCAATAAAACAAATCAAGTCACAACACTTTGGTTTTATGAAGCTTGGTTGATGTGAGGTGTCCATGTTTGCTTTCAATGTTTCCAGGTTCATTAAGCACCTTTTGTGACGAATGACGGAAAAACATCTTTCTTTGTTGATATTAGGCAAAGCTTTGTGAAATTAAGAATCTTTAAAAAACTAAAATGACATAAATATTTGATGTGACATGAGATTATGCAGTGAAAATAATAGAAACCTTCAAGTCATGAACAAAGTTGAACATGGTATTGGTTACTAAATGGAAGTTGTAAATGGAGTGGTGAGATATCAGAAAACATTTAGGTATCTGGTTTTATGGTGCTAATGACTAAAAAAAGTATAATGACTTTTGATGTCAGTAGTTGGGCTACATTGATCTTTTTTATTCATTTGGTTCGAAGTATATTTAACATTGCGTCAATATGAAAACTGAATAACTGTGGATTTGGCTGCTGACATTAAACTGAACTGAATATATTTTTACTTACATTTCACACTTTCACTTTCTATCTGTCACACTGTTGGAAGAAGTGCTTCATCTTCTCATCTCTCTCTCCCTGCAGATGTGATTCACACAGTGGGGCCGATTGCACAAGGAGGAGTTGGAGAGGTGGAGAAAAAAGCCTTGAGGTCGTGCTACGAAAACAGCCTGACAGCAGCCACCAAGAATGAAGCTCGCTCTGTGGTGAGGATGGAGGGATGAGATGAAGGGGTGGTTAAAACCAGGACAAACGGGAGGGAAGAATGAAGAGATAGCAAAACCTGTGGTTGTTGTAGTAAAGAGAAGAAAGGAAGATAATTTTTAAAACCATGAAGATTTTTTTTTTACTAAACTAAATTCAGACGGAGAGAGATGGAGAGAGGGGAACAGGAGGGGTAGGTGGGATTGTTGAGTGTAAGAAGTTTATAGGAATCACAGCAGGTGGGAGGTTTCACTACAGCACAAGGTGTTTAAGTCAGAGAAAAAACACCAAAGCAACATAAAGGGCACCAAGTAGAGTGCAGATCTCCATCAGATGTGACTTGGGGCAGGTGCAGGGGTAGATAAAAGAGGGCAGGGCAGACTTTGTGTCACGTGTGTTCATGAGAGTAGTGTAATAAACACACCACACCAAGCTTTCCCCTCCCAAACACATGACAGTTAATTCTCACTAAATTTCCCCTGTTATCTTGTCACTGTATGCTTCTTCCCACACTAATGCATACTTATAAACTAAGCGTTATCTGCAAAGTGCACATTCTGCTGAGGGAACGCACTCTGACACATCGGCTGCCTTTCAGTCAGGATGGTGGCTACATCATTAAAATGGGGATTCATCTATTGCAGTGTCCCTCATTTTTAGTTGATCACATCGTTTTGGGAATAGAAATAATCTGTTGATAATCTGATTCAGAATGAGAGCATGTATTTGTGTAGTTTTTGCAGTTTTTGCAACAAGAAAAAGTCAAATATGTGGCTTCAGCGTACTAGGAGAAAGATTGTGTTCGTCCTAAATGACATGATGGGTAAACCAACAAAGGCCTTTCAGCCTCTTGATGACATCATTGGGTTGTTTAAATCAATGCTGCTGCAGTCTTTGATTAAGTAAATACAAACCACAGAATATATTTTGAATTTAACCAAAACAAGGTTGTCTAAAGCAGAAGTCAGGATTCCAACCTGAAACAGTTGTTGATCACTTGAGGCCTGTTAAGTGAAGAGTGAAGGCAATGATTGATGAAATGGAGATGTCAAAAATGTTTTTCAAAAACTGAGGTCATTGCTTAAAATACCAGTGGTTACATTACAGTACAAACATTACTTTGCGCAGAAGAAATTCAGCCGTTGGGTTCATTCAAAAGGGGTTAAAACAAGAGACAGACTGTGAGGATCTTTTGGTTGTTCTTGATTTTAGTGACCCCTGTGTGGACACAGCGGTTCCTCTCATGTCTTTGACTGATTTTTGTGAGTAAACTCTCACCCTACCGTCTTTTAAAAGTCAGTCTTTGGGGCGGGACTCGAGCGGCAACCTCCGGTGTTGAAAAATGCTGCCAACGCAGAGGTGCAAAAAAATTGCGGTTGCTCGAGGGTCCGCCTGAGGCTGGCTCCACGAGACCAGGAAGTCACATACACATACCATCCCAGCATATATGTTTACAGCCTGTTACAAAAAAAAACGACTTTGGTCTGATTAGTTAATGTCTTCATTGGCACACACTGTACGGGGGTCCATTTTTTGTATAACTCATCCGTTATAATTTTTTGCGTAGTTAGGCGAGTGGCTGTTTGACAGACGAGCACAACGTAGCGGATTGTCACGAGGCTGAATATCCGCCTCAGCTTTTAGCCCGTTGTTAGGTAGACTGAAAGTTAGAGTAGATTGAGAGAGCATTTCCAGCATGGGGACCGCCACCGACAGGCTTCCAAAGTCCCCTGCAGTAACAGATGGGTGACTTCACTCAGGCTGCATCCATTAATATTTACACAGTGGTAACTGTACACAAAGTTAGTCTCCTTGTCAGACACCTTCCCCGTCTTTATTCAATGGTCTTTTTTGTTTTTGTAGCACATAATAAGGCATTTATATTTACTTCAATTTGTTTCATAACCAGCTAAAAACTCCTTACAGGAGCTTTAATTGATACCTTAAATACATCTATGTACATACATTTTCTAGTATGGCATAATGTATTGATTTGTTTCATATTGCAGTATACAATTGAATAATTGTCTTTTTATGTAGAGCCCAAAATCCCAAATTAACCGTCACTTCTCTAATTGTGTCATTCCTGATACAGACTGGACTTTTCAATACAACCTTACTTCACCAAGGGAACTTTTTTTTTTTAAACATTAAGCCCCATGAGCTTCACGTTTGAAGTGCACTTTCACTGACTTCTATGTTTCCCTTTCGTCTTGAGGAACTTGTGAGTCGTGTCTGCTCTCACCCCGAGTTGCCAGCTTCACAATCTGGTCAAACGTACAGATCTGGAGTCTCAGAAAGCATCCAAGCATCTGCTCGTACGGCAGCATTTGACAGCAGGTTGAGGATCTGCCAGATTTGATTTACTTTGAAGTTTCCTGGCTGCTTCTCTCAGCTCAGAAGTAGTGGTGGAGCATGAACCTGCCTGACATGTATCTCAATTAGATACAATTAAATCCCTCTCCTTTCGGATATTAAGAAACATTTTTTAAAACTGTGTATGATTAACACTTTCAGCATGTGTTGACAGTCAGTGATCACCTCAGCATTTATCAGCTTTCATGTTTTTTTTTTTAAGAATCTGCTTTTCATGAGCAGGTTTTGAATGACTTGCTCTGTCACGGGGGGTTCACAGGAGGGGATGGATGTATGCAATTAAATGTTGCTGTTTGTAATTTATGTTATCAACAGAAGCCATATTTACTAACATACTCTAATACTCACATGCTCATATGTACGGATGAAGCGTTACTTGTCTTTGTAATTGTTTCCATTCTGGTTGCAATGAGCTACTTAATGAATCAGTTTGAGTATATTTGACAAAGAGAAAGAATCAGCAGCTTTTTTTTGATGTGAGCTAAAGATATACTTCTCTGTGTTCTGTGCTTAAGACAGCGAGAAGATTCTAGATAATAAGGACACGTGAAACTTTAAATGCCCTCTTGAATCGGCTAATTCTGAAAACTGCAGCTTCGTGAAGGCTTGATCAGAATTGAAATTGATTGAAGTAGAAGTCTGGGGACTAGAGTTGTTTCGTTCTTTCTTTTGCTTTTATCGTATAGCAAGGATAGAGGAGACTGGAAACATGTGTAATGAGAAATACAACACATTTCCCCAACAGGATAAAGAAACAATACAAGATTCAAACCATGGGATGTTGTGTTTCATGGTCTGAATCTTCAGCCCTCGGAGAGTCTTTCAGGACATAAAAAAAAAGTTCTTTACAAGCATTCAACTGCTGCAACACGGGAGGCTTTTAAAGTGAAATAGCCACGGTGAGCTGTTCGATAAAGAGCTGCAGGTGAAGGTTCTTACTACAACAACGCCTTTTACAAATCTGTCCTGTTGTGAAAACCTGATCACAGCATGCCCTGTGTGATGGAAAAAGACGATTATTCGCTGAAATACCATACCTTTTTACTCTAGTGCGGTGTTGAAAGTAACTCTGGGACCTGTGTTGTTCAACCATTCCTGCTGTTACCAACAGAAACCTCCGACATCACCAAATTGAACAGGACGGAGATGTCATTTAAAACTTTCTTTTGCAATAACTTAACGTGATATTTTCCTCTTTGGTTCACATCATTACTTTACTAGTGCAAAACAGTCCTTTTTACTCCAAACATCCATGATGTCAGTTTGGTCTATAAATAGATGGAAGTCAAAGAAAGACGTAGGCTGCTATTTAACACAATCAGGAGAAAGACTTCATGGAGCTCCAGCAGAGAGTGGGCTTTTTATGTGCGTGTGTGTGTGTGTGTGTGTGTGTGTGTGTGTGTGTGTGTGTGTGTGTGCGTGTGTGTGCGTGTGTGTGTGTGTGTGTGTGTGTGTGAAATAACAGCTGGTTGTTCTGTGATCAGCAACAAACTGTAACCACTTTGTCTGTCATCTTTCCCCTGCAGGCTTTCCCTTGCATCTCCACTGGAATCTACGGTCAGTGAGTGTTATGTTCATGTGTGACTCTTGCTAAAAGCGGTACAAATGTATGACATTTACACTTGTGAAGTATTTGTTGTTATTCCGTGTGTTTCGGGTGCTTGAGGCTTTACATTCAACTTGTTTTTTCCCTTTTGAGTAAGAGAGAAAAACATAATTTTTTACACAACAACATCAACAACAACAAATCTGAGTCCAACAGATTAAACACTGTGAACATTGGCTGGGTTTTCCATCATGTGCTTGTTCTCATTATCAGTCTTTCTCTGTTTAACCAGAGTGCCATGCTGCCTGGTGCCGCTTGTTACATTATCTGCTGCAACTCAGAGGTGGTTCTCAGATTAAGGCCTTGGATTAAGACCAGCAGATTAAAATAGATTAGGCCGGAGATTGTGTCAGATTGACCGTAATCCCCCTTCACACTGGTAGTGGAGAGAGTTAAGGGCAGTGCTTACACGCTCCCTGGGGTGGGTTTGGGTGTCAGGGCAGCTTGTTGACACTTCTCAGCTTTGCTAGAAAGAGGAGGAGGACACCGCTCAGATTGAGTCTGTGAGAAATCTCCTACTAGTCTCACAAATTAATTTTTTTCAAGACTTGAAGTATGAGAATAAATGTCTTAATTGCTTAACAGTTCTTAAAGCACCCACTCACTGTACCACACCGACTTATTCATGTGGAGAAATTGAGAAAATTATAAAAGGATGTTGCTACAATACTACATCAAATCTACCTAGAACTTATTTTGGAGCCCTAAAAAATCTAATCAAAATCAAATGAGCAAACCATTAGAGGAAATAATATCATCACCGTACTTCAAAGGCACACAATACTGCTCTTTCAGGCAGTGCACACACACACACACACACACACACACACACACACACACACACACACACACACAGGTGTTTTCAATCAATCCGTATTATTATACCTCGTTCCTGTTCAGGTGAGAGGTGCTATGCTGTGTGTTACATAAGGTCACTAGACTCTTTGTTTTTGCCACCTTGATTATCTTCTGCATACATTGGTTATTGTAAAAAAGTTGTTTTATTTATTTATTATAATTCTAAGGGTACTTAATGAACTATTTTAAAACACAATAAAACACTTTTTTCATGGGTGACAAAATGCAAGAATTAATTCATTAACATGATCTTAAAGCTTTAAATTCAGCAGAATACCTGGGCACTATTATGAATGGCCAATTATTCTGATGTCTTCTTAAATGTATACTTACCCATGAAGAATGTATGAAATATATGTATAGTAAATGACTCCCATTCATTCCATGAGGTGATGATCAGAGAGGTCATACAGCAGCTAAATGATCTAGATAATGATCTGTGTTCAGTAGCATTAGTGGAGGGGATACAGCTTTAGGTAAAGTGTGAGTGTTAACTATTAGCATTGCACTGTGAGTTCAGGAACAAATAGACTCAGCTAATCAGTATGTGCATGCTAATTGTGTGATGGATAGATATGAATTTTGTTACTCACCATTCAGTTCAAATTAGTCATTTTTAGGAGGTTAGACTTTTTTTCTACATGATGAACATACGCTCTAGATGACAATAAGGTAGACGTCAGTCCAAATGTGACACCTCCACAGTCTTCAGAAATTGAAGAAATGGTCAAATTAGATGTAATTAACTGTGTTCTATGAATGTTATGAACAACTGTAAATCTTTTCTAATTAGATATCTGTGGGTGTTTAATGAGACTATTTGCTTCAATATCATATATTGCTATTGTAAAAGTAATTTCCAAAGGCTATAATTAACAAAGTTCTACGAGTCCCTAAAATAACCTTAAAGATATTATTTATGCTTTGGTTGCTTCCGGCACATTATTAGCGAAGATGGTGAACATTTTACATCTTTAAGAAATGCATTTCCAACTCCCAAAATCCCTGAAATATATTTGAATTTGAATTTAGAATTTAAATGTTGAACTAAAAGAGCTGAAAAGTGCGACCGGTGTTAATAGAGCAAACATTTATATTTTTATATTTTTAAGTAATGTGATTTATATTTACAGTACAATGTATAATAACAGTCAACCTCTTGCCATGTGAATACTGCATGTGTCTATTTTACTGTTGGAATAAATCTATTTTTCAGTGCTAATTTGTGCCCACATGTATTCCCCCATGTTGCAGCCTCTCTCCTGATGTATGGAATAATTACTGTATAATCACACAGTATGTGTTTGTTCGGGCTGAGCAGTTTGGCCAGATGATGCATTTTTTACTGCCTGTGTGTTGAGCCTCCAGCAGTGGGGATAATTTTCCAGCACTGAAAGGTCTCGGTTGCCGGATGAATATGGAAGAGATTGTGTAGTCCACCTCCATCTGTCTCCTAGCTTGTTGCAACCAACAAGTGTGTTGTGAATGCATCACTTCTGAGTATGCAAGTCAGGTGGAAAGGAAAGTGAGAAAACACAGAACAGGAAAAAAAAAAGAACAGATACCTGTTAGCGCGGGAAACCAACTAATGCAAACACACTGCACCTGTTTCTGTGTTTTATTTTCAACATTGTGTGTATGTGGTGTGTGTGTGATGGTGCAGGATATCCACCTGAGCTGGCTGTGCAAGAGGCATTGGCAACTGTGAGGGAGTATCTGGATAAACATCATGACAAGGTGGGTATGCATGCATACGCACGCGCTTGTGTGTGTGTGTGTGTGTGTGTGTGTGTGTGTGTGTGTGTGTGTGTGTGTGTGTATGTTTGCTATGTGTGCATGATTGGCAATTTTCCACTTCCATTTCCTCTAGGTATCATTCCTTTCACAGCTGTTGTTTTTGTTTTCTGGTGGGAGCGAGGAGAAGGGTGTACTGAGAAAACACACACACGCACACTCAGGGACACACACATACACATTCATTTAAGCACAAACACTCCTGGGTTCGGGCTCTCATGCTCATGGCCAAGTCTGTGTTTTAATTGGCTCCTTACGGGACGAAACCCAACTTACACACACACACACACACACACAACACGCTCTCTCTCTCTCTCTCTGTCTCTCCGGAGAAACAGCAAGCTGAGAAAAGACAAAGTGATGGAATAGATGACTGGAGGGGAGGGACAGAGTTGGGGGGGGGGGGGGGGTTGTGTGGAACAAAGAGGAAACTTTCCAATCAGTCGTTCACATGCTCTAAACTCTCCTCCTCTCTTCCTCCTTAACTTTCCAGGTCTCCTCCCACTCCTCTTTTCAATCTCTCCCTCTCTCTCTCTCTATCTAAGCAGCGTGCTGTATCACCTCCCTGTGAGGTTGTTGACGATGTTATTGTTAGCGCTTTAGTCTCCCGGGTCTCTGCAGCAATAGTAGTCGACTTATGCCATCAGCCTGAGACGAGCTCGACAAACAAGCATTAAACATCTCGCGTCTCACCGTAGAGGCCGACAGTCAACAAAACATAAACGGCACAAAATAAGACCAGCGAGCAAACTCAACAAAACTCTCATTTACACCCTGCCCACAAATGCTTCCACTGTGTGTTTGTTTAAGGGGATGGAAAAAAAGTTTTATTGTGAGCAAATGAGATTGAGGGACAGAGTTTATTTGCATACATATAAAGTGAGACTGTTCACCAGAGGAAATTGAGTTCAATCTTTAATTGAGCCCCTTCCCGCTGCACGTTTTTTACAGTGTGTTTTGTTGGGCTTGTGCTGGCTTGAAGAGCTGTAACGTTGGAAATTAAATTGAAAATTACAGACGTAGTGGGAGGCAAGATGGACTGCAGTTACAGGGCAGTGTGCCAGAACTCTGCATCAAGTGTAATAACAAAACATGAATCATTTATTCCTGAATCACCACATTGGTAATAATGGAGCTCCTAACTTTTATAGTTCTTATATTCAGCCAATTAGATTGACTGTAAGGTTCCCAGAAAGCTTTAACAAAAATAATGCATGACATTTGACAAAACAGCCTGTCTGAAATAGAATATAGTAGAATGTCTTTATTGTCATTATACAATGTACAACGAAATTATAAAGCTTCATCTTAAAGCACACAGATACAGTCATCCACAGCTAAAAACAACAAAAACTCTCATTCAGGTAAGATGGGCAATATGTGTAGAAGTATTTACATGAGGTAGTATAAAAAAGTGTCTTGCCAGATAACAGAATATAAATAAATATAAATATTGCACATGTAGAGGAAAAATATACTGTTGTATAAAAATATATATATATATAGGCTATATATATATATATATTAAACAAGGAGGAATTATATTGCTTTTTGTGTGTGTGTGTGTGTGTGTGTGTGTGTGTGTGTGTGTGTGTGTGTGTGTGTGTGTGTGGTGAGGGTGGGAGGACATTAGGGGCTGAAGATATATGATCTTCACCGTCCCATGTTCATGTACGCCATCATTATATAAGAGGACTTTACTCCAATCAGTTAGATATGAAGCTTATTGGAGATCTTAAGAAAAGGCAAACTTTCCTTCTTGGTAGGAAAAGGGAAAAGTTATCTAACTGAGAATATCTGCCAGAAAGAGTTAGCAGCAGCCATGGGCTGAAAAATAACTTGATTACAGCACAGTTAAAAATAAAGACCACTGACTACCAGGCAGACAGTTTGATTTCATACACGTGGTGAATGTATATTTTGATGTAGAGGTAGGTCATAATCAGAGGTACAGAACATCATAAATGTCTGTGTCAGTGTTTAAAACAAATATAGAATGATCATTTTGATCGTGGTTTAAACCAAGTAGCCACACGTGCTAATCCTTCTAGCTCACTTTATGGAGAGAATAAACAAACTGTTTCAAAAACACAAAATCGGCTTCATACACTTGAGATGTAAACCGACTCTGACCTCAGAGATGTGTAGGTTATCTTAGATTGGCCCCTGGCTCCGCTGTTCAGAGGAGAAGTTTAGAAAACATTCGAGTAGATATTCACAATGAACAGAATCTTCAGCTCTTCAGCCAAAATGTTCATGATAACAAATGTAAATTTGACCATAACTGGCAGATCTGTCTGCTTCTAATGAGATGTTCTCTAAAGCTCCAGAGCAGTTATTAAATGGACCCAGGTTGTTCATGGCTATTTCAAAATGATAATGTTTTACATTTATTTAATGGGAATATGGTAACACATATACTATTAAATAAAGGTAATGTTGTGGGTTGACAAATATACTGTAGGACTTAATGTACTTCATGTCTACTAGTTCAAATATATTCTCCATCACAGATCAGTGAGCTGAAGTCTGTGCAGGGTGTGAAAAATAAACTCTTGAGCAGACAGATTTTCTGTTTGAGAAGGGAACATTTTCAGACTGTTTCCTGTAAGACCGTCAGTTTTAAGAGAGCCATTTTCATCCTTTGTTGTTTTTATTGTTAGCTTTGGCATCTCCAGGGTCCATTTTGCAACAGCATCAAAATTAGCTCCCCACTGCTACTGATTTCTGGAGGCCATTTTACATCTCTCCTCCCAAGCATTTGCTTTAATTTGAATGCATGAGGCTGCAAAATGGCGCAAGTGGATGCAACTGTGGAGGTCTGGGACTTTGGAACCTTGGCCCAGGGGATGTAGTTACTTACCACGCATTCCCATATCTTTCCTTTTAGCCTCCATGCATCCAAATTGTGGCAAGTGATGGTAATTGTGCAACAAGCTGGGAGTGAAAAACACAGACTGCAGGCTAACAGGCTGCAGAAATGTCTGTATTTGAAAGCAATAAGACTTAAACTCCCACACCAAGCACAGAGTGAAAGAAACAGCCTGGCTATAAATTTGCACTGCCTACAAAATAGAAGAATCCAAACCTTTGTAGAGACATATACTGGAATAATGTTTGTCAGAGTCTGAGAGAGAGAACACACAGTGGCGCTTATATCCCTTGAAGCCTTTTTTTTTTTTTTTACTGTAGCTACAGTAGTTTTAATCATTTGGCTACATATAGTACTGCTACTTTACAGTGTGTCTGTCAGAATATTATGGAGTGCTGAGGAAGGATCTAAAGAAGAGTACAGAGCACAGACTCAGAGCTTAAAGATTGTTTTTGGTTGTAAAATAGCTGACCAATGTCATATTATTGTTGTGTGTGTGTGTGTGTGTGTGTGTGTGTGTGTGTGTGTGTGTGTGTGGTGTGTGTGTGTGTGTGTGTGTGTGTGTGTGTGTGTGTGTGTGTGTGTGTGTGTGTGTGTGTGTGAGGAGGGGTTCTCACAGAAATGAAATACAAAAACACACACATTGAGTGTAACACTGAGGGGATGCACAAAACGACACCATACAAAGTGACTTTCTCTCTTACACACACACACACACACACACACACACACACACACACACACACAAACATCTTTAGACACAAACACAAGGATACAATACAAAAGGACTCACTGCACAGAAATCCGTCTTTCAAACCCCCCACCCCCCCTCTCTCTCTCTCTGTCTCTCTCTCTCTCTCTCTCTCTCTTCACACACACACACACACACACACATGCACTGTCTCTCTTTGTACATTTGCAGCACTCTGTGATGCCTCACAGTGTAATAAGCCTTGTGTTGTGGCATGATCATAATAGGCTGCTAATAGGGGAGTAATGGACTGATGCATTTGCTGCATTCTCCTGATATCACTGCTGCACAATGTCACACACTGCTACATTATTCCCCTCCTGCTATTGATGAATACACAGTTATTGCATATGCTTGTAATAAAAGACCGTTTGTGTGTGTGTGTGTGTGTGTGTGTGTGTGTGTGTGTGTGTGTGTGTGTGTGTGTGTGTGTGTGTGTGTGTGTGTGTGTGTGTGTGTGTGTGTGTGTGTGTGTGTGTGTGTGTGTGTGTGTGTGTGTGTGTGTGTCAGCTGGACAGAGTCATCTTTTGTGTGTTCTTGCCGACGGATAAGAAGCTGTATCTGCAAAATCTCCCGCTCTACTTCCCTGCTGGTGAGTTGTCTCTCAGTCACACACACACACACACACACACACACACACACAAATACACACACATACTGTACAAACACACAAATGTCTAAATGCAGTGATGACAGTTCAGTCCAGGTCAAATTAACTACACACACAGAAACAGACACACACTGTGCTTTTTGCACATGCACTACATTTACACACACAAGACCAGAAACATCAGACTATATACATGTATACCACGCTTCATTGAGTTAAATATCATTAAATTAACATTATCTCTGCTCCACAACATACAAGTATGTATGCAGAGACTTGTGTAACATTCAAATGCACAGGCACAGGGGACAAACAGATATACGTCTCATCAGGTGATTCTAATGCAAGAACACACACATCCAGTTTGACAGATACTGTGTGTACAGTACATGTGACATATTGTGTTTATTGGCATGGCCTTTTTCAGCTGACTGTCTGAATTGATTGCCCAATTGCACTTGTGAATCTGTTTGTTTGATTCATTTAGTCATGTAGTTTGAAATTCCCATGATTGATTAGAGCTGTATTTGGGTCTGACATGTATTTTGGTGACTTAAGACACGGTGTAATATCAGAGTTTTTGGTGGATGCACTTGTGATATGATTACTACAGTCTGGTATCATTTCAGTAAGGGAGAAGAAAAACAAATATTTTCTTCTTTTTTATATTGAGCAACTAAAAATGAGATATTTTCTACGTTTCTATTCAACTGTGTTAATTGGAACCGATATATTCACATTTATCAGCTGCATGTACAATAGAGTAGTGGAAGAGCACCATCCACTCAAGCTTCAGGGACACATGCAGGATTTAAAATGTTCTCAGAATCCTGTGATGTGATCCAAACATTTGAAGTTCATCATAATAAAAAAAGAGTAAGAGGAGTTATGTTACTTCAATCTAAAGTGCACAAGTTACACGTCGGTTTCCCTAAAACACTCATTACCACCGTTTTGTGAAGTTCCAGATTTGTACACATAGGGTGAGGAATTCAATTCTCACATGTAAATGTCTTTAGCACTCACCTCTAAAGTGTCTTGCATTACATCTGGATTCCATCAGTATGTGACAGGTGACAGCTGTATATGTGTCTGTGTGGAGACAAGACAAGGTGTGCTCAGTCACAAGCCAAGTTTCTTTTACTTACATCTATAATTCTAAAAACAAAAACAAAAGATTCACACAAGAAAAAAATCTGCAAACCAAATCAAGAACAGAGGCTGACATTTGAGGATGATTAGGACCGAGTTTATCCACATAATCACTTTTTTTTTTTTACAGTCTGTGCCATTCAACAAATACAATTAAATAAACGTCAGCCAATGAAACACAACTAATGAAAACCATGTTGAAAAACCTCAATAGCAGCTTTTTAAAATGTTTTTGTTCTGTCTCCTCATCAGTCTTAGAAGAACTGATATGATGTCCCTTCAGTGAATGTTGAAGTTACAAACTTTATGTCCTTCATGATTAACTGTCTCATCTTGTTTTCATTTGACTTTGTTTTAGCTAACTGTAAAAGAGGACTTATTTTACAAAAAAAAAAACCCTGTGTGTTTGTGAGAGTTTGTTTTTTTCATGTGCAGTGTTGGCCAGTTGACATGTGAGGACATTTCTTAGTCAGTCATCTGTGTTTGGCCTTATGTTTTTTTTAGCCTGACCCGCGACTACAGCTAATTGCTCAGGTAACCAGCATGGTGAGTAGGAAAATGTGTGTTCTCTGCATCATCGACAGGACTAAATAACATTTAGTCATGAGGGACGTTGATAATAACCACTGAGTGAAATGAAGATGACGTGTTCGTTGATGGACATCCTAACAATTCCACCAAACAGCACTATTCATAGTCTGGACATTATTAGTGTGTTTCCACCTTGGTTTAATGAAACGTGCTGCTGTATGCCTTCTTTGCCTTCTTTAATATAGGTTATGGAAACTACTAGTTAACAAAATGTCACTGAAGAAGCAAATGTTCAGCTTTTTATTTTTCTTGAGGGTGACAAGTGTCGTGTTTAAAAGTAATAGAAATTAATCCCAATGTTTTTTTTCCTCAATTTACCAGTCCTGTCTCAGAATGTACATAAAGGGTCTTTTGAGACATCATTGCAGATTGATCTGAACAGTTAAATGAAGTTTAGCAAATACGTAAATTTTATGTTGGCTCAAGCTGTGACATGATGACTTCACCCATTTGTTTTGATTGCACTGGTGATTGATAGTGTTGTAAAGCCCAGCAGTCTGGGCTCCTAAGCATGATCAGTCATTCACTCAATTATTCAAATTAAGCATTGGTATTACAACTGCAGACTTAACCTCTAATGTGCAGCTTTACCACGGCTATAAATCAGACTCACCTCTCGCCTCACTTTGTTTTGTGTGTTTGAGAAAACCGACCATTTTAGAAACTTTTCTTTTTTTTTATATGATTTGGCACACAGCTGCTGCCAAAGCTAAACTTAACCAGAAACACAAATCCTACATGTTTTCTCCTCCGCAGGGCTGCAGGGTCCTTCATCGAATGTAGTTAAACTATTTCCTTTTACCTGAATTATTCAGGGAGAGCTTGATCAATCATACTTACATCTCAATGCACAATAAGAAATGTGTAAAGAAACAAATGTGGACCTGAATCATTGTCTAGTCATCTCCCAGTCTTAGTGTGTTCTTTTTTTAATCTTCTTTATCTTTAATTTTCTCTTTCAAGAGTCTTTCTTTGTTACGGAACAAAATGTACTTCAAAAAACACCAAAGATTAATCACAACACAATCTAACGCAGTGAAGCGAGGTTGACACTGAAACCAAAGCAGGGAGTGTTGTGTTTAATTTTAAATGAGGACACATTTCATGGGCTCAGTTAAGTAAAGTCAAACAACTGAGAAACATCTGTGGGGTTCAATATAGCAATCCGTGTAGACGTAAAAGGCAATTTAACATTTCAAAGCAATATAGATATTGTAAAGTTTGGATGACATTTAATAAGTCAATTCTAAGCTATACAGCAACAAAAAGATTACACAAGGAAAGGAATAATTCTCTTCCAAACATCAAACTAAAAATAAACCTATGAACTTAAGAATGTCAGTGTTTTTCTCTCTGACAGACAAGGAGCTGAAGAGGAGCAAGAGAGCAAAGAGGGGAAGTCGATTAAAAATAAGAACAGAATCCAATCAACTTAGCAGCCAAATCTCTCACATAAGCTTTAAACTTAGACAGTGGGTTAAGACTCTTAATATTTTTTTATCTTTTTGCAGACAGATCCGACCAGTAAGTGTCCGATACCAGGAAGGATTTCTCTCTCATTTCAATTCCAGCCTCGGGGAAGATCAATTGCTAAAAAATAATGGGTTCTCAAACTGGGGTGCCTTTGTATTCTCTACTTTATTAAAATGCAGAGTTTGATGAAGAGTGTTTTTTAGATGAAAATGTAACAACCACTAAGCAAAAGTAACCACCTAACACTAACACATAATATGCATTAAGTATGAGCTTGAATGATCTGGCTCTATTTTTTAGATTTTGTCAACAAACCCATGAACATGTGAGAAGCAAGTGAATTGTAGCATAGCAACAATGACGTCCATTGATGTCCAAATAAGCCACATCACCACAGTTGGTTCAGGTCTTCTCTTAAATTTTCTCAACACTAAGGAAATGATGGTAAAACAACTTCCTCATTCCTAACTGTACATCATCTTACACACAGAGCCCATTTTAGCTGCAGCCAAAATTCTTTCTGTGCGAGGACGATATGTAATGTAAAATTTGGCCGAATGCGTTTTTTAATTTGTAGTGTTTCACCACTATTCATTGTCACTTAAATAATACCTTAACATTAACAATAGATCAAAGATTTAGAATTAATTTGAAAGGTTTCTTAGTATCAACACGATTTAGCAACTTTCAGCCAATTAGAGCAGGTCATATAGTCAGCTGTTTTTAAGAAGAAGAAAAGAAAAGAACACTTTAATCCGACAGTTTGTCCTCCATCTTTTCTGAACTCAAAGGAACATGGACACATTTTGTAACTAACTTGTGTTAAGAGAAGTATTTAGCATCTAAAATGGCATTCAAATTCAAATATCTTCTATTCATTTGGGCTGCAGTAGCTCAGTCCGTAGGGACTAGAGTTGGGAACTGGAGGGTCATCGGTCCAAGTCCCGATGTGAACCATAATGTGGAATTGGTCTAGTAGCTGGAGATGCGCCAGGTCACTTCCCGAGTACTGCCAAGTTGAACCTTGAGCGAGGCACCGAACCCCCAACAGCTCTGGTGCACTCCCTGCATAGCGGTGTTAGCAGCCCCACTCAGACATCTCTCCACTAATACATGTCTGCAGGTCCTGTTTGTGCATGTTTGTGACTCAGGCCTTTGTGTGTGAGAAGCATGTCTCTCATAACAGAGTGTAAAAAAACAGAATTACCCTCAGGGATTTATAAAGTATTTCTAAAACATCTGAAGTTCGGGGTTACTCATTTAAGATAATTTTTGCATTGCAAAAAAAAGAAATAATATATTATATATTTTCTAAATCAGTGTAGCTCTTTTTTCATGTGGATGTTTGCAACGTATTCCTGCCATAATCATTTTCAGGTCATATCAGTGTTATGTTAAGAGTGTGGTCCTAAGCCCCCTTGCTACACAAAAGAAAATAAATTCATGCTGCTTTAAAGGGTGACATTAGCATCAGGTTGTAAAAATGCAGTTATTTCAGAGTTAAAGGGGGGTTTGTTATCTTAGCTCTGTGATGAAGCTTCCACTCGACCTGCTGCTGTTTCAAACTGTGACACAGCATCATCTCCTCACGCAGATCAGTTAACATAAATAGATGTTTTTTCTATAAGCGCAGGTGTGTCCCTTTAAAAAAAAAAAAAAAGACTGTGCTAGCGGTTGTGTCTTTGTCCTCTAATGGATGTGCGTCAGATTTCCTAGCAGCAGTGAGTGAGCAGCGCTGGTGTTTGGCTGGTAGATGTTCCAGAACTGTCTTTGTGTGTGACAGAGCTACTGCAGGCAGGCCTCCAACTCTCCACTATAAACCTTATGTGTCTCCAAACACCTGGCACTACCCACAATGGCTGTCTGTTTTCATGTGTATGTGTGTGTGTGTGTGTGTGTGTTTGCATGTTTTTGAGTGTGTCTTTAGCCATGTTGGACTGAGAGTGACTAATCCTGGGTAACAGATCCCTTTGAAGCAACCAGGCGCTCCAAAGGCCAAAATGCTATTAACCGCTGAATGACCAAGGTAAAGAGGTCTCCTCCCTTGTCCTAAAAAATTTCCTTTTTTCTCTTTTATTTCCCGACAGAGGCCACAGTGAAGAGTAAACTGTGAGAGGGGATTTGTCAGTTCTGGTTGCTGTGGACACCGCTGCTACGCTCAGCATCCAGATTCCTCCTGCTCGCTTTGCCTCAAAAATCTGAAGAACTTCTTCAGCAGGACGACGACTCCTAAATGGATGATTTCTTCTTTAGTGCACGCTGGCTCTTCTGCAGATCTTCTCTGTGTTTCTCACTAATGATTTAGGTAACGAGTAGACGTTGTGTAAAGGTGTGAGTTAATATGGATGAATTGACCTTCAGCTGCACTCTAATTTGACCTTTATTGTCTGAGATCATTCGTAGCTTTGCATCAAGCTATTACAATATTAGGATTCTAGTGTGTGTTCATGTGTGTGAGACAATGACAAAAGCTCATTAAAACCTTCACACAGGCTCCTGGTGGGTATGAATTGATTATTTCTCGGGATGTGATACAAGTCAGTGAGCTGAGGCATCTCAAGGGAGACATTTACATGAATATTTTTTCTTTAGTTTTCTTTGAGTCTGTGTGTGGCGGAGACAATAAAACACTTTTTAAATCCTTAAACATTTGTGGACAGTGATGTACCCTTATACTGAGATGGTTATTATTAGCTTGTTATTGAACTGAATGAGATTTAATATGGAAAACTATCTGATTCTCACAACTGAAGATTCATTGGATATATAAAGTTTATGTTATAATTTACAATATAGCAAATATATTAAAATTCCATATATAATCATGAAATGGTAATGAACTACATTTTACTGTTAAGCATTATATTAGCTAAAATCTTAGCTAGCTTTGAATTACTAGCTCAGTATTTCATTTATCATAAATGACTACCTGAAATAAAAGATAAAATAGAATATCAAGTTGGGTTCATTCTGCAACATAAGTACTTTTATTTTGATGCTCGTTTCTTCTCTTTTTTTTCTTTTCTTTTGACCTTTGGTGTCACTACATTGACTCAGTTACACAACTAGTAACTTCATTACTTATTCATATGGAATATGTTTGTACCCACTTGATGATTTATATATCAGTATTAACTCTTATAGCTCTGGTTTTGTTCTCCACACTCTGAGTAATAATCTCTAACTCTTCAGCCACCTTGTGTTGCACAGCTCGTCTCACAGGTCTACTCTGTGTGTCTGCTGTGAGGGATGAGCAGGTTGTGTGTAATTGTCAATGACCTGCATCTCTCTCTCTCTCTCTGAAGCTCCGTGAGTCTGAGGTGGGATACATTCAGGTGATCATTCTCTTCAGGTTCATTACATGCAACAGCTTTCACAATTTTTCTCGCCTCATTTTTTTACACTCGTTCTTTATAAGATATCGACTTTGGTTGTAATACTTCTGATCTTTTCTTCAGTCAAATATTGAATTAATAATTTTGTATTTAGTATCACATAGTAATGCTAGTATTTATACTTAAGTGGAGAACCATGATGCCTCTACTGCCAACAATATCATTTTACAGTTTTTTTCTTTAGCTTCCCTTTTTTGGGACGACCGCAGCACCTGTTCACTTTTCAACAGCATCAACCGTCCCCCCTTACTCTCCTTTATTTTATTTTATTTCCATGCTGTCCAAATCCCATCTACCCAGGCTGCCTGTCGGCCTGTCAGAACCCCACCATATGTGTATTTATGCCAGCACCATCGTGCTATTCCCTGCAGCGCATTTGCATGAGTTTTTAATTGTTTGTTGCAGGATGTAAGCGTCACGTGTCAGAGGGACTCGGGCGGTGATTTGTGTGAAGTGAATTGAGTGTTTAGCAAGACTCCGTCCCACCCCTAGACTCTCATCTGCCAACAAACATCTTTATTGATTCCAAACAATATGTCACAGAGGCACAGACGCACGGGGAGGAGGAGGTGGGACAAAGGAAGGAGAGAGGCATTAGAGGAAAAAATGAACTACAAAGAATATCAACAGGAAATTGGGGGGAAAAGACGTCTTTTTTGTTTTAAAGCATCATCTGTCGCAAAGGGGTTTGTCTTTTCCTCATCTGAACCCTTTGATTCCCTCCCTGTCTGGGTCTTCCTCCTCCTCCGCCTCTAAATCTCGTGCTGTTTTACTCTACAGGATGGTGGAAAAAATAAACAGATGGAGGAGGGAGGGATAAAGGGATGGCAGAGGAAGGATGTAGGAGTTCAAACTGAGAGAGGGGGAGGAGAAAAAGGTGGGGACAAGAGGATGCAGAGCCGGCGGGAGGATGGAGAGATGGTGGTAAAAGAGGGATGAAGCGCCTGATGAACTCATCTAAAGGCGCTCAGGGTTTTTTTTTTTAATAAGCAGCAGACTGTGAAGCAACTCGGACCAGTCACTCTGAGTAATGAGAGAGAGGGAGGAGAGAGAGAGGGACATAGGATGAGAGGATGAAAAGACAACGAGACTCATTATCCTCCAACCAGTTTTCATCACTGTCCTGTCAGTAACATCTCTCTCTCTCTCTCTCTCTCAGGCCCCCGATTCTTTTTGAGATGACAGATGAAGACCAATTACGCTAACCGTTTCGTTAACTTGAGGGGTGATTCCTTGCCATCTTCCAGAACACACACTGATAATCCTGTTGGCCCTGGAAATTACTCGCTGAACACACCTCTAAGTGTGTGCAGCCTTAATCTCTTCACTACTTTGTGTGGGAAGAGTGTGAAAAGTGTGTGTTTGTGTTGAAAAATGTCCACCGCTTGTTAGGTTGACAGTATTTGCTGGCCGTACATTCTCCAGTGTTTGATGAAGAATTATTTCAGACTGATGACTGCTGGTGCTGACTTGGTTCTTTGCAGTCTAATAGCTTCTTGCCTTGTCAACATTTTCTTGGCTCTTAAACGTATTTGTTGTTGTTCTGTCTGAGTTTCCTCCAGCAGGGAGACAGAAAATAAACTTCACATCGCTAGTTTCTACCTTTCCTGCATTACTCTGCATTGCATTGTTCTAGCCTAAGTGGCTTTTATTCAACCTGTCTTTCTCGGTGGGTGCACTGTTTCCGGTTTGGCAGAATTGTTTTATATATGGCATAATGGGAAAAATCAGTGCTTTTGCAATTTTTGCCTCAAGCTGTTTTCCTTATTGCAGCAAGAACTCTCTATGTGGTTGTCGTCATACTGTGTTTCAGCTGTTCGTTGTGCTGTTCTGGCAGGTCAGTTAACTGTAGTGTGACAGGCTCACTTGCTTGTGTGCAGGGTGTTTTGAGTTTCTACATAAGTTCCCAGAAACCTCCGTCTGAGTTTGGTGAAGATTTACTAAATTATAAAGTGCTTACTTTAGTGGGATGTGGGACGACACTTGATGTTACACTTAGGGACTCCATGATAAACTCACACAGGTGATTGTCACTGACTTTATTGTCCTTTATAACTTACTGTTCTACCTTTATATTAAATGTCTTTCCTGTGACATTTATGCTTGTTTACATTTATCCCTGTGTAAACACCTCAGTTCAGTGCAACAAATAGTTGCCATTACGTGCAGGCTATTCTGCTTACAATCCCATTGTTTAGCTTGTTGCATTTCACAGATGCAATTATTAAGGCTGTGTGTGTTAAGCTGTAAATAATCAGCAAAAAGGTGATAAATACCTTTATGTGTGTTCACTAAAGAAAAGACAACTGAGTGTCTGTTTTAGAAGAAGTTGTGCATAAGGGAGTGATTTTTGACATTGCTCTCCTCAAGACTGTCTGTATGTGGATGGTATATAGTGTGAAATGTACTGACTTTTAATATTTGTTTCACCTGTAACTGTAGGATGGGAAAATAAACTTACGATATTTTTGCTACTTCCCTTTGAGGATCCAATGCCCTATAGACCATTCTCACTTCTTTAGCTAGGTAAAATATTGCCAAAGAGGTGGAGTATGCAAAGTTGAAAATTCAGATACTGAGCTTGATACTGGAAGCTTCCTGTGAAATATGTGGTTAGTAACTTCGATTTACAGATAATAACATGCAGAAATGTGAATGCACAGAGAGAGAGGGAGAGAGATAGAAGCTCAAGGTGCCATTTCCCCCAGTAGTCTAATCAGATAGCAGCATAAATAGAAGCTGGTCCATACCTGTATCAGTCCTAACTACAAGCTTTGTCAAAAAGGAAAATCTATTCTTATAAGCACAGAGTGTGTCTGCCTCCCAGACCCTGACTGGTAGATGATTCCAAAAGAGAGGGGCCTGATATCGAAGGCTCTACTTCCCATAGTACATTTAGAGACTGTAGGTACCATAAGCAGGCCTTTATTCTGGGAGCGTAATGTTTTCGAAGGGTAATACGGCACTATTAGCTCTTTAAGATAAGCTGGTGCTGATGAGCCATGTGTGGACCGGCAGAGCTAAGCAGGTAATAATTACCTTTTTTGTCAAAAGGGACAGAAGGACTTATTACAGTTCTGCTAAAGACACAGTTTCAGATTTCCCATTCTTCCCATTTATGTGACAATTAGTGAATTATAAGTCTGTACGACCCCCCAATAAAAAAATTAAAAAAAATGTCAGGACCAAAAAAGTCAAATTCTGTAGCATAAATTTGAATACAATGTTTAGAAAATCAATTAGTACACCATTAAGAAGGGACTCAATAACACCTATCAGCAGTCATCTTCACTCCTTCATTTGCCTTCCTGTTGCAAACATTTCTCCGGCCTCTAGTCTGGGAATGTGCAGTTTAGGGATTTGATCTGCCTGAAGGGGCCTCTCAAACCTGCAGGCTGTTAGCAGTGTTACAGCCCGATGTTGAGGTTCAGGTCGTCACAAGTTTAAGATGGGAACCTGTGCTCAGAGCTAAGCATTGAATCAATCGCTTTATAAAAGTCAGTGACACAATAAGGAATTATACCAGCTGGATCCTGTTAGTAAAAAGTGCACTGAGCTGCAAAGTACATAGTGTTTAGGGCACAATTAATCACGATTACTTAATCACATTTAATCACAATAATAAAAACGCCGCTATAAAGAGGGCACATATTAGACAAAATGCCAATTAGCAGTGGCAGTCACTCTCGAGGGATGTGAGTTTTTCAAGTTAAAAAAAAAAAATGTGAAGAGCCTCATGGACTAACTTTTATTTCTACCTATTAAAAGCCTGACATGATACGTCAAACCAACCACATGCTGTTTGGAAATAAACGACTGTAAACTAATGATGGTCATAAACAAATTGAACTCTCCATTAATTGTTAAGGACTCCTCCACCATGAGCTGTGATCATGTTCTGATAGTTTTAATCATGCCAAAGGATTGTAATCAGCAGGTGGAGCTTCCTTAAATGGCATCAAATTGCAGCTGTTCTCTTTTTCTCTGAGGACTTTAAGGACTTTGTTGTTGGAAAAAGTCGAGGGAACAATTTTACTGTAAAGTCACCATTAAAGTGGTCTTCTTATCACAAAAAGACATTGCCTTTACCTTGCTACACTAACATGAGTGTTACTTTTGTAAAACACAAGTCAGAACCTATCGCCTCTCAAATAAGCAGAAGTATAAACTGCTGTCTTGAAAAGTGACTCATCCTTTGTGTTTGCTCTTTATTTCAGTGTATTCATCCAGAGAGGAACTGCCAGCTTTCCCAGCAACGTTTTTTAATACATAACTTGATAGCTGGTTGGTATGGCAATGCAGAATACGAATACAAAATGATGATATTGTTGATTTTAACTGTTGATCCATTGCCTCTGGTTAAACGTATTAGCAACATGCTAGTTGCAGATGCTGCATTGGCTCATGTGTTTGACCTATGAGGTCTTATATTTTCCTTCTCTGCTGTGAGAGATGTGAATGTCTCTCTCTGCCAACTATGATTGTCCCCTCGCCCTGCGTTTCAAACAAAAGAAAAAAGGGCAGGGGCCTCGCATTCTTAAAACTATGATAAAGTTCCTCCAGTCAGGTCCTATTTATATGACGCTCCTTACATTTTTACACTTAAAGAGGCAGAACAGTGTAAGAAACTGTTACTGTGTTTATCATGTCGCACTGTGCTGAAATGTATGGAGACTTCTTTTATCAGAGGATTTTGTAAAACAGATGCAAAGGCTTTCGTTAAGTTCATAACGAGTACAAAAGTATGATACAGATAGTCCGTTTTCCACTGGAAAAAAAAAGGTAGAGGTTGCATTGAAAATCACATGCTTGAAAGCAAAAAAGTTATTTGAAACAACTGTAGTTTTACAAACTTTCCACCAATTTGCATTAAATGGAAACACACTGCAAAGCTCTCCCTCCAGAGTGTCGAGATAAAAGTCAGATCTCTGATGTTTGGATGAAATGTAGCTATACTGGGACACAACAACATCTCTAAGAGGCTTTTTTTCCCTCTTCCCCAAGAAGTCAAATACAATCTTAAAGAAATGCTGTAAATAGGTTAAGAAGCCATGTAGACAGAAAAGCCTTTATGCCTAGTTGCCAAACACATTTCATCATTATGCTGATGTCAGACAAATTATAGTGAAGTTAAATTTGTCTGGGTGTTGCTGGAGTCAGATCTCTTGGAACCCATTCAAGACCCCTGCTGAGCTCTGAACTGTGGAAAGTGTAGTATACAAACGTGTGTGCTTTCTGTGTTGATGTGTGTGTGTGTGTGTGTGTGTGTGTGTGTGTGTGCGCGACCAATAAGTATATGTCAAACCTTTGAGGTCTTTAGAGGTATTTTTCATCTTAGAATTGTAAGTCGGCTGTGGAAAGTGGGAGGAAAACAGCGGGCGGCACTCAGAGCCGATGAGGCTTCGGCAGTTAGGTGAGACGGGTGATGTGTATGGATGAGGCCATGACGGAGAGAGCGAGAGAAGAGGGAGGAGGGCGATGTTTACGGGTGGGGAAGGAGGGTGAGGGGTGTAGGGTGGCGAGGCCAGTAAACTGCTTGTGAAATGAAAATGGCTCTTTAGCAGAATCCAGGACACTTGGGCGCTGCGCTGGATCAATGTCTCTGATTTACTGTCTGAAAGCCTGTCAGAGAGAAAGAGAGGCAGAGGGGGGAGACAGAGGACGGGGGCGGGAGGGGGGGCGGGGGGCTGTGCAGGGAGAAGTTAGGGAGAAGAGGTAGAAGAGTCCTTTAATGGAAGGAGAAAGAAGAGGGCCGGGGAAAGGTAAGGATGGAGAGGGAAATTGTCCATCAGAGTGACAGTGCGTGGAGGCAGAATCAGAGGGATTGCTCCTCGAGTCCTCACGGCCGAGATACAAAATCAATCTGTCAGAGCGATGGCGAAGGGCAATCTTGTTTTGTGCAGGGAATTGGTGCGGCCATTTGGGGTAAAATCAATAGGGGACACATGGTGCTTCTTAAATCCTTACTATTCCACAGAGGCCAGCTGTATTGACAAACAGGGAAGCGAACGTATGCAGTACACAAATCTTTAACTTGACCTGTCTGAAAAGAATCTGTATTCTGTTGGTGGCCAGAGCATCAGTGGAATCAAGAAGAGGTGATGCTTTCTGCTGCGCACTCAGGACATTCATGCAAATGATACAAAGACTCCTTTTATAAGTCTTCTACTGATATTGATCATCTATCTCTCTATCTATCTATCTCTCTCTCTATCTATCTATCTATCTATCTATCTATCTATCTCTCTCTATCTCTCTCTATCTATCTCTCTCTCTATCTATCTATCTATCTATCTATCTATCTCTCTATCTATCTATCTATCTATCTATCTCTCTATCTATCTCTCTCTCTATCTATCTATCTATCTATCTATCTATCTCTCTATCTATCTCTCTCTCTATCTATCTATCTATCTATCTATCTATCTATCTCTCTCTATCTCTCTATCTATCTCTCTCTCTATCTATCTATCTATCTATCTATCTATCTATCTATCTATCTCTCTATCTATCTCTCTCTCTATCTATCTCTCTCTCTATCTATCTATCTCTCTATCTATCTCTCTATCTATCTCTCTATCTATCTATCTATCTCTCTATCTCTCTATCTATCTCTCTATCTATCTATCTATCTCTATCTATCTATCTATCTCTCTCTATCTATCTATCTCTCTATCTATCTCTCTCTCTATCTATCTCTCTCTCTATCTATCTATCTATCTCTCTATCTATCTATCTATCTATCTATCTATCTCTATCTATCTCTCTATCTATCTCTCTATCTCTCTATCTCTCTATCTATCTCTATCTCTCTATCTCTCTATCTATCTCTCTATCTATCTATCTCTCTATCTATATCTCTCTCTATCTCTCTATCTATCTATCTGTCTATCTCTCTATCTATCTCTCTATCTATCTATCTCTCTATCTATCTATCTATCTCTATCTATCTCTCTATCTATCTATCTCTCTATCTATCTATCTGTCTGTCTGTCTCTCTATCTCTCTATCTCTCTATCTGTCTGTCTGTCTATCTATCTATCTATCTCTCTATCTATCTATCTATCTATCTCTCTATCTATCTCTATCTCTCTATCTATCTCTCTATCTATCTATCTGTCTGTCTATCTATCTATCTCTCTATCTCTCTATCTATCTCTATCTCTCTATCTATCTCTCTATCTATCTCTCTATCTATCTCTATCTCTCTATCTATCTCTCTATCTATCTATCTATCTCTCTATCTATCTCTCTATCTATCTCTCTATCTATCTATCTATCTATCTATCTATCTATCTCTCTATCTCTCTATCTCTCTATCTATCTCTCTCTCTATCTATCTCTCTATCTATCTCTCTATCTATCTATCTATCTCTCTATCTCTCTATCTATCTCTATCTCTCTATCTATCTCTCTATCTATCTCTCTATCTATCTCTATCTCTCTATCTATCTCTCTATCTATCTATCTCTCTCTCTATCTATCTCTCTATCTATCTATCTATCTATCTATCTATCTATCTATCTATCTGACAATGTGTGACAGTCTACATTGTGTCTACACTGCATGAGTGTGTGGCTGATTGTTTCCTCCTGTTAGAATCTCCTCGTCTGAGTGGGTTAAACACACACACACACACACACACACACACACACACACACAGACACACACACACAGACACACACACACAGACACACACACACACACACACACACACACACACACACACACACACACACACACACACACACTCACAGGTGGAGCTCTGGGGCTGAGGATGACAGGCCGGACGTCTCGACAAGAGTGTTTTCCCGCACCCTCGGGACATATGGGAGTCTGGGTGGGTAGGGTGTGGGGGTTTATTTTATTTTTATTTTGAGTGTTTAATGTATTAAAAGGGGCCGGGGTAATGAATTATAATCTTTAATGCAGAAACCGATCGATACCACCAAGAGAATAAATCAGCTTTTACTGAGAGCGTCAAAGCCCCTTAATACACTCGGGGAGAGAAAGGAAGTGCATGGGGGGGGGGGGGGGGGGGGGGGGGAGGAGGAGGAGGAGGAGGGAGAGAGGCAGTAGGGACAAACTGTAAGGAGAGGAGAAACAATCCCGAGCAAGGCAGAGTAAGCGAGCATGAGTGTGGTGTAAAGAGGAAGGGGGGGGTCGGCGGCAGAGGGAGGGAAGTTATAGATGAACAGACTCACCTTTGGGCTAACCTCATTGAGTAAAAGCCCGTTGAAAGCACCGGGATTTTGACAGTTTTGTGAGGAGGCGAGGTTGCAGGGTCAGCCGGTGTGTGCTCACACATTCCACTTGTTATTTTTCCACCCAGTTGTATTGTGCTCCCTCTCAATGATCCCCTCCCCAACTTCTGTCGCCTGGAGCAAAACATAATTAATTGAATTACACCACCGCATCTCGATCAAAGATCACCTCGCTGCTCTGTTGTCTTACTGCCTGCCCATGCGGAGGGCCTCTGCTGGGAGGAAAAGCCTAACAACAATCTATGAATTCCAACTTTTTATTAACACAAAGTGAAGTTTCAATGGTGTGCACTGATTCTAAATCAGCAAGACTGCAGAACCAAGACCGAAGGGAGGGAAAAAAAACACTTTGATTTGGATTCAGTTGATAGATGAAGTGATTCATCTCAGAGGCCGGGACCAGGTCTGAACAAAATCTAATGCAGCACTAAGTATTTAGGATGCCTTGCCTGTTCAGTTAGTGGACTAAGTGGTTTAAGCGAAGTCTTGGTCGCTGGAGGCTCTTTAGGAAGACATAGTCATTAAAATTTGATAGCTCAGGCTAGGAGGTAAATGGGAAGAGAGGGGGAATGGGGAAAGATGTACAGGAGAGAGTTTAGGTTGGAAAAAAGGGAGAGAAGGCATAATGAAGAGGAAATAGAAAGAGCAGCTCTCAGACAGAAAGAGTCCTATTGGGAGAGAAAGCCAAAAACATTGAAAATTCGGGTTGAAAAGGTGATGTTATCTGATACCGTTACACCCCTCAGGTACTTAATAATTAAGCAGCTGAGAAGACTCTCGAGATCCAACTGTGATGTCAACCAAGGCAACCATCCATCATTCATCGCTTCGGGGATCAGGGGTGAAGATGGCACTTAATCACTCATTTTGTGCCAGACTTTTCTCTCAATATTTTTTCTCCAAGGTTTTTCTCTGACTGCTTCTTGTTTTGCTTCCAGGGAGAGGGCACTCTTTTATTTATCCTTCTGAATAAACAAAGGTCAGACTGCAAGCAAATCACATTTCTGTGTTTTTGGTTCGTCCTCCTTTTCGAATGCCCCTCTTATAGTATTTCTCAATATCGCACTGGGGTCAATAAATGAAGAAAACAACAACCTGTGAATCCTCTTGCTGTCTGTGCATCCACAAGGTTCCTCCTTTGAGAATTTAAAGCCTTACCCTTCACTTTTTGTCAGCGGGTGCTGTCTGTTTGTGTGCCTGAGGGCGTGTGATTGTTGCATGCACTCATAATAAGCCACTGAGTGACTGGCAGAACCAATATCTAGCTATCGCTTTGCCCTGCGCTCACTCAGGCGGCTCGGTGTGCAGCCCCCGTCATGCATCTCAATTCCACAAACACAATGTTTGGAGCCGAGAGAAAAGGGCCTGCTTTTTGATTAATGTCACCATGACAACTACATAATTCATGAATTGTATTAGCGGT
Source organism: Labrus mixtus (assembly GCF_963584025.1). Taxonomy (NCBI): domain Eukaryota; kingdom Metazoa; phylum Chordata; class Actinopteri; order Labriformes; family Labridae; genus Labrus; species Labrus mixtus. The sequence goes on along the minus strand of NC_083621.1, from coordinate 11,893,495 downwards.
CCATTTGTCATTTGCAAATCATAATTCAGGATGTGTGTTTGGGGAGGGCTGGCTGCAGGGTACGAGCGACGGCCTGTTATCCTCATTGTTGTCTTCTGCACACACACACTCACTAGAAAACAAACCCCTGCTGGAAATGCTGACATATCTCCATCCTAATCTGGGGAGCAGGGCCTCTTTGCAGGCTGCCTGACTCATAAGAGGACCCTTTTAGCTTCATGATAAACTCTCAGGTCTGCTCATTTGGGAAGCTGCATGCTAATCCCCCCCCGCCCCCCATCTGTCTGTCTGTCTGTATGCTGAAAGCAGCTCGGCTCTACACTGACACCATTTGGTGCAGCAGTGAAAGGAGTGAAGGATTCTCATTAAAGCACTCACTTGAGCAGATTATTTGCCATTTGATCAATGACTAGGTTTACACAGGAATCCTAAAATGAAATTGGATTTTCGACCATATGTGAGCCAGATGGCAGAGTTTGTCCATGTTCATCCCGCTAAGCACAGATCAGATCTGAGGGTTACAAAGAGGTTTATCATTAGATTTATGTATTTATTTTGCTCTCTGCGTAAATCCGACCCTCAGAGTGACACTTCACGCTAGGTTGCAGATGGCTTGATCATTTCTTGGATTCTTTACTTCAGTACTAAATCTTAAATACATTTTCACATTTACTAGGAATCTGAATTCCTATTTTTATGCCCTACATTCACCTTGATTCAGCGCTGATATTCCACATTTTATGATTGCCTGATATCCAACAGTTTACTCTTTTTGCCTTTAAGCATGAATTACATAAAAGTGATCAATTGAGAAAGTTTGAGTGAGAGAACTTAGATAAGAGACGACCAGAAGGACGGGTAGGAGCACTGAACATGTGAAGTTAATCTATGAAAGGTTTATTGAAGACAAGATAAACAACGTATCGCTCCACAGTTAAATGCTGGAGTGAAATTTACATCAAAGTGTTTTTACGTTTTCCAGTTCTGCTCCATTTCAATATTACTTCCTTTGTTTAATTACACATACCAACCTTCATATTTTAAAATATGACTGTCCTCCTAAAATGTAAATTGATAGTCCTATATTTCTGATGGCTTCATCTATAATAGACTGTTTGCAAGCACACAGCAGAACTGTTATTAAATAATCATAGGCAAACACTCCACACTACGAAGAATGAAAATGAAGTCCAAAAAGAAAACTAAAGCTTTATATTTACAGTTCCTTTGATTCTGAGCATTTTGTCCTTGACAAGGACATACATAATGATAAAGACGTTTCTATGGAGTGGAAGCTTGCCTGTTAACTTGCTAAATTGCTTTAGCCACAGTTACTACAGTTTATGTTGCACTGCTAAATCAGTTTGCCGATTGGCATATAGTTAAACATTATGTCGACTAACTGCAGTAGTTTTATGTCTGAAGTTAGTGACATCCAGTTTTTCACCCCATTGGGGATGTGATTATTCTATAAAAACAGACAAGATGTTTGGCTGAAAGGCTGAATATGCTTCTAACTGGGTAAAGAGCCCAGAACTAAGCTTTTTCAATCTGCCTTTTTCTGTCTGGTAGACATGAGGTGCAATAATAACTCTTCGATGTGCTAGCAACAGAATAAAACACGAGCATTTAAGCACTGGGTTGCATATTATGGCTCCTCTTTTTCCCCTCAAGTGGGCCTGTTTTGAAGAGTGAGACATTTGACTCTGTCTGTGTAGAATCATTATTCCTTTGTGCAAAGAAAAAAGAAAGGAGCTGAAAATACAAATAAGCCACAGTAGTAAAAAAAAAAAAATACATCTGAACATATTCTGTGTTCTTATCAACACTTTGGTGTAGTCTGTTTAATTTGAAGTTGTCTGATAATGTTGCACAGAATTTTGTGAGTGAAGGGGCTCCATAGAGACACAGTTCATTCCTCCACATCTTGCACACACTAGAAATCATTTACTGGAGAGTTTATTTATTCATGTATTCTAAACTACTTGAAGGAAAACCTTTTTACTTAAAAAGCCGGACATACAAAACCATTACAAGTGTTTGCCAGGAGCATGTTGTATAAAACTGTTTTTTGAATTGAGTGAACTGCAGTTTTTTTTCTCAGGCTGCTGCCATGTCTGCACTCCGAGTGTTGATTGTCTGGAAGGCAGGGAAGATCTCAGTCTAATAGGCCCATGCATGTTTTATTACAGTTTTTCTCAGTCGCTTTGGTACATTTCTCGAATCATCCTCGACATTTGCGAAACAGTAAGTGCATTTCTCAAAACAATTCGTACAAATAGCAAAACACCATGGATTACCTGCAAAAGCCAGTCTCTTGCTCAAAATCCTTAGTTCATCTCTCAAAAGGAAATATCTGTGTCAATGAACATGTCAGTGCCATCAGAATGACAAGTCATTGTGTACAGATAAGACAGTCAAATTGCTTAGTCATGTTGTCAATATAACAGTGTACTCTGGAGGGGTGTTCTGATATAAACTAGTCTGATGACAGTTATTGTAAATTGTAAGTTACACCTTAGTGAATGTGGGAGATTGATTGCAAGAGACTGGACAAGATTCACATTTGCGCTTTTACTGTTTGTACTGTAATTTGTTGACAGACCATGTCATTGCGATACAGAAAGGAAAAGACAGCACTGCATAGTACAAAGAAAAAAACACAATTAGAAATGTGAACGTAGGACAATCTCCTTAGGGAAAACTGTACATGCAGTGCTGTAGGAATTACAGTGCAGTCTTCCTACACCTCCTGACGTTCCTGTCTGTTGGGCCACAAATTCTCATCCACATCACGACGACTATCTTCTCTTGCGATGCAGCGTGGAAAGAATCTTTTAGAGTGTCTTGACCAGCCTCTGCGGGCATCTGCTGTGATGTCATCACACGCTGCATCCATGGCAGCCAGAAGGGTCGTCTGTGTATGTGGCTGGCGATCATATACTTTCCATCTCCATGCTGAGAAATATTCCTCTATGGGGTTAAGGAATGGGGAGTAGGGGGAGAGGAAGTCCATCAGCATCCTGTTGTGGGTCGCAAACCATTGCCTGATAATGTTGGAGCGATGGAGATTCACCTGGGAGCAATTTACCAATTCAGGACAGATTTAGAAAAAAAGTCTAATGGAAATGTATAGAACTATGCTTGACATATTATGACAACTTGTTCAACCATTTTGCATGTAAAGACTTATGCGATGAACTAATGCCTAAATAATGTGGGGGGTGAGACTATTCAACAGAGACCCATTATAATACATTTTGATCAACGTGACATAAGCCATTGATAATGTAGGAAACAGCAGAATTGTACATAATCATTTGCATGGATGTACCAAAGCATTTGCAACTTGTTCAAAGAAATGAGAAATCTGCTTTTTTAATGTGCACAAGTGACACAATGATGTGAAGATTGAACAAGTAGTTTTGAGAATTTCAATTCTGATCTGAGAAATGTACCAAAGCGACTGAGAAAAACTGTAAGAAGAGAATTAGCTGTATCTTCAGTGATTGTAGATGTTACGGCCACTCTCCAGGCTCAGCTGTACTTTACAGTCCAATTTTTATTCAGCTTGACATTTCACTTGTGTCCCCAAAGACGTCTCTCAATGCTGTGCACGTAGCTTTGCAAAAACACACAACCACTTTAAAATATTTAAACATAAGTATTTATTTTTCTTTTTATAAAAAATACAAAAAAACCATCTTATTTTTATCATTTATCATTTTTTCAAGATAATACCACTAAGAGTATTGTAAGGGTGGTGATTTGTGTACGACCATTGATCTTCCTCATTCGACTTTCTCCTGCTCACCTCTGCTCTCACCCTCCTCAACACTCTGCTGGTTGGTCAGTGCTGCGTCCCCTGCCTGTTCTGTGTTTGCTTGGCCTCGCTCTCCCTCCCACAGGACAGTGGAGGTGTTCTGGTTGGAACGCAGGCGGGGAGGAGTTTTGTTATCACCTGGACTGAATGACTGAGAAACTCCAGAGCCTCCTCTGGTCAGCCCGAGCCCCCAGCCGTGACGTGATCCCAGTTTACGACGGCCCCCAGAGCCGGAGCGCATGGTTGGGGTCCCGGGAACGGAGATTTCTGGATCTGCTTGTGACAGAGCTCTTCTCATCGGAGAGGGAGATACTGGAGCACTGCGGGGGTCTGAAACAGCAGGTAAGTTCAGGGTAAAGAAACGGTTTTCATAAATCTTTCTTTGCACTTAGGGACTCTGACAGTGGATGGTGTAGCGATAAATGAAGGGTACAGATGACAGATCAGGATTGTTATTAATGAGAGGTTAGTGGTTCAACTCCAGGCTCCCTCTGTTTGCTGTGCAAATCGTTTGAGCTAAACTTTGAACTTCTAAAATGGGCTCCTAACTGCCCGACGGCTCCCTCAACCACAGGCCGGGGATCGTGTGAACTGCTTCATGGGAAAAATGATGAACACTTGCTGAAGCGAACATTATAAACCTTCATTAAAAACCCTCGTTTAGCATTCATAAATAGTATTCAATCACTCTTTAAAAGCTGAAGTGTTGAGTATATATTCATATACCCGTAAACTGTAATCCACCTCCAATTCTTCAAGTAATAGTTTTTTCATAATACAATTGCTAACCCATTTATGGATTTTTTTTTTTGGAGAGATTTTTTTCACTTTGCATTTATGAAAAAAACTTCATCTTCAATTTCAACTGAATTGTCCCACAGGAAAATAAGTTTAGCAGCAGGTGTAAAATTAAAAGGAGCGTGGATTTAAAGAGTCGTGGGGAAAACAGCACTAGCATTTCTGAAAAAGCAACGCAAAAAACATTAAACTTATTGAAGATCATCTTTATACAACAGCAACAGTGCTGAGTGGGTTTAATATCTGACTGCCGCGTTTCAATAGAATCAGTGCAAGGTTTGATTGAACTTTAAAATATTGCATTTCAAATGTGAAACATTAAGACAGTGGTTGAGTTGCATAAATAAGGTGATGGATTTTATATTGAAGAATGCCACCTAATTAATTTAAATGTAAATTATATTACATCTAAAACAAAAAAATAACAACTAATGAAATGATAAATAAATTCAGACCTAGAGTCTTAGGTTAGTGAGATCTTTTTTAACTCGTGTGCCAGAACCAGGGTCTGTTCAGAGCATGTGGAATAACAGCTACAGCCAAACGACTGACCTGAGAGCAGTGGTTAAGGTCAAGTTAACCTTCCATTAGGCTTAGGTTGAGTTCAGGGTTAAATGTCGGCGTGATGGTTTGAGAAATGTCACCAAACAAAAGATTGGAAGTAGTGTAGTGTGTGCTAAATGTGTATGCTTGCTCACAATCTGTGTGTAAAACCAGCTTTATGTAATTTATTAAGAGTAATTACCCTGGGATTTTCGTTCATTTTGCTTGTGCATGTTTGCTACATGCATCATATTCTGGATGACACACATGCTGTGTGGTGGAGGAATGGAGTTTTTCTATTTGGTATACAGGCTCAATAAAACCACCAGCGCCCTTGCTAAGTAACAGACAGAGCTCGGTTCTCCCAGATGACACACAGCTTAAGAAAGCAGGGTTTTAGGGAGATGAAAGAAAAAAAAACACAAAGGAATGAAAAATAAAATTAAATGGGGACAATAATAGTATCATTAAGAGTGCAAAAAGATCAGAATGCAGGTTGAGGCCTGAATCTTGGCTTTGTAAACGCCTGCACCCCCCCCCACCCCCTCCTCCCTTATCCATTAAATTCATTCAGCCGTCGCGGTGCATAAAAAGAGAATGAAGCCTCCCAAATTTTTCCCTTTCAACATGTGGTTAGCAGAGAAAACCTGCCTCAATAAGTCTTGGTGCTCTGCAGGGGGAGATCCAAGCAGTATCAATGCTGACCACACTTGGTAGTCATGAGATGATTTGTATGCATGCCTGTAGCCTCGCTTGATGGGGTGAGCATGTGAGCATATCTTTGAGAAAACCAGTCGGCTGCTGTTTGTGAGAGGTAGTGTGCTAGTCTGTGTGTATGTGTGGTCTCACCAGGCTGAGGTGTGTGTGTGTCGGATGTAAATTCAGGGCTGTCCGCCAGGTTTTCCACGCTGCCCGCGGCGGTGGAGAGGGCACGTCCCTCTTTCCCTCCTCCTCCGCGGGGTTTGATTAGCTTCTTCATCCTGTCTGCAATCCAGTTAGATTTCCTACGAGGGCACAGAGGATAGAGACCATTTACAAAGAGGGATGAGGTGGGAGAGTGTGTGTGTGTGTGTGTGTGTGTGTGTGTGTGTGTGTGTGTGTGTGTGTGTGTGTGTGTGTGTGTGTGTGTGTGTGCATTTGTGAACACACGAACAAAAGCAAAATGCCCTGATTTGTAAGAGAACAGTAGGAGGATGCCAAGTGTCACAACAGATGATTCTTATTCACAAAAATGCATTGTGCATTATGCTGTTTGTTTTCTGATGTGAAAAGTAAAATGAGAACAAAATATTCCTTAAGGTTCCAGCTGTCATTTGTTATGCCAAAGGAACGGCTTTGTACCATGACATCAAAATAATCCATTTAGAAATGTTATAATTAAAGTGTCAGAGCCATGCTAACTTGTGGCACTGTCAGAGAGAGAAAAGCACTTTTTTGACACAAGAACAATAAAACCATAACAATAGTTAGTTTTCAATTATTATTATTTTTACTTTCCCGCTGTCCGATCAAAACAGGTACATGTCCTCTCATAACTTTGGCTTTAAGGATAATAGAGAGCAAACAAAAGGAAAGAAAACTCTTCTTTTGACAAAGACAATCAGCCATGTAGGAATTTAAATAATACATCTCTGATACCATGATGAATTTATATCAAGTAAAAATACAGTTTTCATTAAAAGAGTAAAACATGTATTGCTCTGTAACCTCAAATCCTGCTTTAAAACCCAAACAGCTTCAAGACAAACTCAGTACACAAAGTTCAACTGTGGGCATGCCACAATGTTTCAGGCTCGACCTCACAACAATGGCATGTGACGCTAAGTAAGCTTGAGGGAGCCCGTCTCTAAACAAAACCAAAACAGAAGAGACGGAAAAAAAACATGTTTTCTGTGTCTCTGAAAAAAATCTGGTAGAAAAGCCTCTTCTAAAAAATATTTGGATAAAAAAATCATTGTGTCATCTAAATATTTCTCTGCAGGTCAAAATCTCAGCAGACTGTCGTTTCAAAGAGCTTATACAGAGTCCAACAAAATGTTGTAAAAATTGGAAACAATAATAATAAAATTGAAAACTGAACAACAAAGTACAGCGTTGATTTTTTTTGTCTGTCTTAGGAGCTCTCTCAGTTCATAAATGCCAGCTGTCATCAGAGCAAAACATTCTGCAGTTAGTATTTCTAAACCAACAAAATGTCTTTTTTTGACAAAAAAGGCACATGGCTGCTTAAGTGCGTTTGTTGTCAAAAACCACGTACTATACTACTAGTACATACTGATTTGGCCAAAATGCAGTATGCAGTATGCGAACAACTGCGAGATCCGCAGTATGCCAAAAATACCAGGATGTCATACTGATTCGGGAAAAATGTACAGTATGCATCGTACCAGTCTACCTCGCGTACTGTTTCCCACAATGCAAAGTGCCAGGTCAGAGATCAAAATGCCGGAGCGCAGCTGTTTGAACTCGTAGGTGGTGGTTTCTGAATATCTTGCCACATTATGGGCATGAACCAATAACAAATATGACATGTTCATATATTTATATGTCTTACCACCTCGGATTTTCCTGCTTTGTAGACTGTACAGTGCATGTGCCACAGCTGGACAAGCAGCTGCAATTACAGGGTGCTTGGCTTGCTCTATTACTACATATTATTCACAGCTGAGTAAAAGTTAAACCTGAATATCTGAAAAGTATACTACAATTTTAATAGCATGCCAATCATATTTCAACCCAGGGCATTGTGTATAAATGACAGAATATATGAGAGATTGCAGACCTGTTTTATTTTAATTCTGTTAATTACCTCCAGGGCTATTGTTTACATCCGCATTCCAGGACCGGAAACCAGTTTAACCGTGCCAAGCATACTGCAAAATAACCGACGACTGGCAGTCATACTACATACTACTGTTGAACTCAGTATGCAGTATACAGTATATACTGCATACTTAGATAATAGTATGTAGTACACGGTTTCAAAAACAGCCAGTGTTAACTAAACATGAGGTCAACCTTTAAAACTACAAAATACAAAAGTCCTGAAAAGTCATTTGTTTGAAAGAATTTGATGTTTACTTTTTGTTGAAACAACATTTTGACTTAATCTGGGGTTAGAGTGCTCTTTGTAATATTTATACAAACTTAATGGACTGGACAAAATGTGACTTTTTTCAAATCTGTAATTACAGCATAATGCTATACAATTATGAGCACCGAGTTGAACTCCTCTCTAACACACAAATGGTCATAATTTGTGTTGTGAATAACTCAGACCAGAACCAAAGTTGACTTAAAAAACAAATTTAAAACTGTTATCTGTCTAAACTTAAAGCAAACCATATTACTCCTACTACCTTAATTTCTACAGTTTGGTGTCCATTTGATGTATTGTGCTGTATTGTTATAAAAGTAGGAACATGGTGTCATATTTGAAGGCACAGGTGTGATGAACTGATAAGGTGGAAATGGAAAGGTGTAACATTTATATACAGTACTTGGCTTTGCTGGCAGGAGGTTGCATGCTGGGCTCGAGGACTCTATACTGATCCATAATCTTCTCCACCAACTTCTGCTTCTCCCGACGGAGCTCGCTCAGCTTCTCCCTGAAGGAAAAACATCAGAAGAGACAGAACAGAACAGCTCAGAGTAGTATGAAGAAAAATGAGTTGGAAAGGGTTTGATTTGTTTCATAGATTTATTATCCCAGTGAGTAGCTTGGACATGTGATGTAACATCTCTGATAGTGTATAAATAATCCCATTTCTCTAAAGTCACTACTAAGAAATGGATCCCGCTGTGATGTGAGAACCAGATTCTTTTTTAAACCAGCAGGAGGAGGCTGTGTGTGGATGGTAATGTTGGTGTGGTGCTGGGTGACCAGAGGGTTCAGGATTTGAGCTGCAGCGTGGACAAACAAAGACCGTTGAAAAAAAAAAATCTCAGCAAGCCTGTGCTGATTAAAAAATGCTCTGAGGAAAAATACCGAACACAAAGTCACTACTGACAGCATCAGCTGACCGTTGGTCACTGACACACTGCTGTGAGCAGAGAAGATCACAAAGGTTATGAGGGATGAATGACAGCCAGTATAAAAGCTAGCAGCTTTGACATTTTAGTCAGCTATTCTGTCCATTTACGGCAGTTATATGTTACTTTGTAAATAATTCATGTTAACAGCATATGTCTATAGATTGCATTGACAGTTGTCCACTAAAATATCGCTACAGCTATGAGGTGGATTGTGATGAAATGTTGATGTAGACTTTCACGTCTTTGCCTTTAGCAGCTCCGTATCAAATCTGTTAAAATAAGTTTAGCACTTGATAAGCACTGTTAAAGGCCACTTTGATTTACTCTATGAGAGCTCATGACCCCTCTTTACACATCGGCTCACGGAAGTTACAACATTTCTTGCAACATTAGTTTGAAAGGGCAAAGCCACTGCATCATTTCCTTGGCATAAACAAAAGTGATTTTTGTAAATCAAATGATCTACACTGTCTTTTGCACTTTCCATGACTTTGCTTGGTTCCCTTTCCCAAGACACTTCTTCTAGGAAAATTAAAAAAAAAAACAAGAGAAAACAGACATGGAGAAATTAAATCTACAATTTCAAAATCAGATCCCCACTGGACGTGCTACTGCTATTCTGTGCTTTGTGGTTCACGACTAAATCCCATGACATACTGTAGGCTTATATGAGGCACATTAATTAAACTGTCATGTTAACCTCATAACCTGAAAAATACAGATATGACCTTCAGTTAAATAAGTTTACTTTGTGGAAACTTTTAATAGCCTGTTTTTCACTGGCTATGAAATAACAACATCCATCCCAGTTCCCCCAGAAACTCTATTTGGACTTGTATCCTGTTGTTAGCTTGGATTACATTCTCATTTTTAATAAACCACACCACAGTTTACTTGGCTGAGGACGGACTCCTGTGTTTTCTGCTCAAATATCCTGAGCTGCAGGAGTAAACACTCCAGTTTAGAAAAAACGCTCTAAAAATGCAGAATACACCTTCAGTCTTTAACTTCAGACCTTAAGATGATAAAAGATAATCTAATAAATCAGCAGGAAGAAGAGTGATCTGAGAGTGTGAGAGTTTTCAGTCGAAGCTTTTAGAGAGAGTAAAATCTCTTCTTATTCTAAGTATTTTTAACAGTCCTGTTAAGTTCTCAATGACCTCACCATCAGACGGTTTCACTTTGTGTACATATTTTTTCCTGAAGCTGTTGCAGGTCAGTTTTAGAGCAGGAGTTGAGTTTCAAAATTTTGACAATTTGCTAAAATTCTTCAGAAAATCAAAAAGCTTTAAGTCCCATACACACTTGGTAGAGTACACTCCCATACACTCTGTTTATAAATGCAAGCGATTTGATGCAAGTAGCTCTTGGCCACTTTCATTTTTTCAAAGTAGCTCTCAGGTGAAGAAAGGTTGGAGACCCCTGGGACGTGTTTTTAATGGTAAATATAAGTCCTTCAATAGTTGAAGTAGAGGTCCTGACTTTATCCATCCTTAGAAATATACATATATATATATATATATATATATATATATATATATATATATATATATATATATATATATATGTATATATATAAATATATATACATATATATATATATTTATATATATATATGTATATATATAAATATACTGTATACAGCATTCCTCTGATTATCTAGGCATGCAATAGGTGATTGCTTTGTGTAAGTTTGTAAATGTAGAGTAGATCTCTGTGGGTTTTAACCAGTGGCTGTTAAACATGAATTTGACACAGAGTCCCCCTTGTTTCACAGGTGTATAGGCTGTGGACTTCGCATGTCAGGGTGCTGAACTAAAGTATGTGCTGTGAATCACTGAGATGTGAAGTGCTAAAAGCAAATGTTTTCCCAGTTGAATAAGTGAAAACTGTGTTGACACAAATATGAATGAAAGCTTAATCTTAACCTACGGAAATAAATTTGTAGCGTGGGAGAAATTCTGGCTCATTAGAAGTAAGAGATGAAACCAGCTTGTGATCACTGTTATCTCTGGATTCATCTGTTAGCAGTCTGTGAGTCATTAAAAAGGACGACTGCTGAGTGCTGTTGGACTGTGAAATGATGTACTTGCAGTCTCAAACCTTTACATATTCAACTCAGTGCCTTTATGTGCTGGACAAGATTACAGACTGTGGTACAACCGGGTTTATGTCTAAAGGGAGACAAACCAGATGACTGTCCCTGTTGTCACAGTGATGATTGATTGATCATAAAACAGTAAAAAGAGAGTACTTAGCTAACAAGTTGCCATCCGACGGGAACTTTGATGTTTCTAAGGACGTAACAGTTCACACATGCTTTTGCTTTGACGTGTCCAGTATGAAAAAGAAAATGTAACCGTGTGTAAAAAAGCTTCTTCAGGCTGAACATGAGGGGAGGAGAAAGCCAGAAACTCTATTTGTTGAGGTAAAACTGTAGGTGAGAATGGTTGCTTCAGAGTTGTCTCATTAAATGACCTAAAGTCAAAATAATCTCAAATTTAGAACCAAGAGTAGATAAACTGTCTGAAGCAGGGCCCTGATTTGGGTTTGTGAGTGTGTAAGTGTAAGTGTATGTACTGACTGGGACTCCCTCTGCTGTGAATAGTGCTGGTCCCGGCGCTCCAGACTCTGCTCCAGTAAGGCCCGGTTCTCTTTCAGCAGGCTCTGGTTCTGGTCCGCTAAATGTCGGTTTTCCTCCTCCATGTTCCCCTTCAGCTGGTTTAACAGCTAAAATCACAACATCAAAATATTTGCAATCAATAAAAATAGTTTGGGAAGATAAAAAAATATACATTTGTATTTACATTTGTAGGTATATATACAGTATATATATATATATATATATATATATATATATATATATATATATATATATATATATAGATAGATATATATATATCAGCATATCAAGTGTGAGCAATCAACTACACAATCCACTAAATATGATGCATCCCACAACAGTGTACTGTATGTGTTTGTACACACATTCACAGCAGAAAATGCAAACGTTGTTTAATATAACCGGACATAGATTTTAAGACAAAAAGGTGAATAACTGCAACCTGCATCCTTGTAAATGACCAGTGAAGTGTCTGACGTAACTAGGACAGAGATGATATACTGCTCCTTTAAGTTTATAACGTACACATCTGGAGAGAATTTGTATCTGAAGGAGATTTAGGAGTCCCCTCAAGTTGAATGTTTATCTTAAGGTGTTGTGTAATAGAATTGACAAATATGGATGTGTTACATGATGGTTTTTATGACCCATGACGAAAAGCAGATGGTTTTGGGTGCATATAGGCGATTGTCTCTGTCTCTTCGGGGGAGATCATTATTTGGCTTCGTGATCCTCCTGGTCAGACGTGACCAGTGACTCTGTTTCTTGCTTAAATAAAAATTATACTCTTTGAAAGCAAGTCAGTCTCAACGGCGAATTTCTTCATCATCAAACATATCAACAACAAGGAAATCCACATCACCAGTGACATCAACCTGCTGCTCAAGATCACAGCCTGAGCATTCACAGATTCCCTGTTTCATGCAGAGTTCACAATCAGGGGGAACACACAAGAAAACAACTAGACAGGGAAAAAAGTAAAGATTGATTAAGTCAAGAAAACTTAAAAAAAAAAAACATCCTTCAAACCACAAACTTTTTTATTTTAAACCCGAAAATGTTCAACTATTATGCAAGATTAAACAGTAGTGAAACCTTCCAGTGAACATTCTTCCTAATTTTCTAGTTGTGAATCTGTTTCCAATTATTTTCGCCTTTGTAGCCACTGTGCTGTCCAATTTAGACCCATCAGTAGTAGCAGCTGCTGCAACAGGTTAATTGTGAGAGTGTACAGCTCCAAACTGAACTTTGGATCAAACAGAAGCCCGGCCGCCCCTCTACATCTCCACTTTCCCTCTGCAGACAGCCTAATGAGAAGCCCGGGTGTCTGATTCTCTGCATTTAAACCTAACTTCTTACCGTGCAGCATTTTCAGGTACTCAGTGAGGTGTCCAGTGTGAAACATGGAAATACTGATGTTAAACATTTTTAAAAAATTTTGCATGTAGAAACAGCTGTTCACAGGTAACAAAATTCACCAACTAGCACCTCTATACAGTAGCTCGCTGTTTTTTTCTCCTTTGAATAATAATTAATTGTGAACTTCAGATTTATGGTTTCATTGAAGATCATGTGCAGAACTACGTCTTGGCCCGGTGCAGAAACTTGAAAGTTGATTATCTAAAAAACAATCTGGAACATTAAGTAATGTAGAAATATTTTAAAATGATAATTAATGAATTGAACAGATGCTGGTAGGTGGAATTTGTTTCATTTATACAGAGCCTGACTAGCATTTTCCAGTTTTCAGCCAACATGGCTCAGCTTCATTTTTACCACAGACATGAGAGCTGTAATCATTTCCTAATCCAAGTCAATTTCCCCACATATTAAACTATTAACTTCAACAAATAAACCTTAGTATTGACCTAACTGAACATCACAGACATGGTGATACTAGTAGATACAGACAACTGGCTGGTCCTCTTATATCTTGATTTCTGTGGTTTTATTTGTTTATCTACTGTTTTACGTTTTATGATGATGATCCTGAAGCTGTTTTTGCACAACAACAAAAACGACTCATGACTGTTTTTTGATTAGCTGGAAGCTGCAACATGTAACATCAGCTGATCTACTTTATAAACCCTGAAAGTCAATTTCCTCCTGTTCCGTCCCTAAAACAATTAGAGACGTTCTTGTATGTTTTCAATATTCAGCGCTTGTTTGATAGCAATCGGAAGAAGATGATGATGATGCTACTTGGTATTCATTTGCTGTTTACACCAATAAATCTTTTTTTTTCGGGGGTGTCAGGCTGAAATCAGCCACTGAAATGTCCTCACTCATGATATGAACCAGTGTAAAGTTTAAATAACGTAATCTAACAACTGCAATTAATTCATAATAGATTGTGCTTAACTGCCCACTAATGCTGTGATTTTTGTATTCATAAGGGAGATACATTTGAGTGTCTCCACTTTGAAGCATGTACACCACTAGCTGGCAGCTTGAATACAGAAACCCTTTGTGTTTTTTTTGCAGGTGTATAGAAAAACACTTTGTGTGAGTGTCGGGTGAATACCTGGAACTGGCTGGTGAGGCGGGCGTTGCTGAGGTCCAGACTCTGATTTGTTGCCCTCAGGGCACTGAGTTCCCCCTCGAGCCGCGTTCGTTCCAGCTGGGAGGTGCTAAGCTCCCCCCTGAGCACCGAGCCCTGAGCCAGAAGCTCAGCCTGGGATGCCAACCACTCTTTCTGCTGGGCCTGCAGCCTGTAACACACACACACACCCCCCCCCCCCCCCCCCCCCACACACACACACACACACACACACACACACACACACACAGACCATCGTTGCCTCTGTAATTTGTCTTGTAAAGTGCTGTGTATCATTGTTTGATGAACTGAAGCTCATTTTTATAATATCACATGATGAGTTCTTAAAAAGGCATATAACAATCATCACATAAAGCACAGATATATATTTTTTCTATTTTTTGGTATTACATTTTATAATAACAAACTAATCAGAGCCCATGTTAATATCTTAAGATGTCTTGATTTTACCTACCAACACACTAAAATAAGATCACATCATCAGAGATAAAAATAAATGTTATTGTTGCACCTCCAGATGCTTTTAAAAAAATTTCTTACAAACCTGAGGTTTTATTTTTTTCTCAGGAACCAAGCTGTGAACACACCATTGATGTATCTTCACCTTTAAAGTTCAATCACTGAACACTTTCTTATTTACACATCCAGCAGTTACAAAACAACATTACCATTCACTTGTAGTTGTGTTTAATTGGGAGTCCAATATTCCCTCTCTGTTATCTGTTTTTGGTGTCTCACCTCTCCTGAGGGAAATGTCTGCTCTCTAGCTACTAAGCACATCACTTTGTTCACCAGCAGACAGTAAACTTTGGAGAGCTGGTGCTGTGCAGAGACTTTTTTACAGCTTTAAAACTAAAAACATCTTTAAGAACTATGAGAGTGAACTGAAACAGTAAAGCTGGGCGAGCTAAAATATGAGCCCAAACTCACAATTAAACACAAAAAGTGACCTCTTCAAACTTTCATATTATAATTTGAGACCAGAAGTGAACTGATTTACTGTCTGTTCAGCTGAATTTAGCCATGATAGGTGACCGGCCAGTCTTCCCAAATTTACCCGATTCTGAGCTGATCTCAGACTCAAATGCATCGCAAGTTTCATGCCAAGAGCATAGCTACACATACATTCACACAACAGCAACATACACGTACACGTATGATCTGTGATCCGTGATCTCACTCCTTCACAGATCTACAGAAACACTAGATCTAACCACAGCAGGCTCATGTGAGGCGATGTCACTGTTAGTCACTGCAGTGAGCCTCTTGCGCTTCATAAAAATAGAGTTACAAAGAGAGAGCTATCCCAGCTTATGTTTCGCATCTGAGTTGTCCAAGTGTCCAGTATGTGTGCTCCCCCACCCCCCTCTCCGTTCCCTTCACCGGGGAGTAGAGGGGTCCAGTAGGTTGAAATATTATTTAATATTCATGTAATATTATTTTTTAAGGTGGGACACTTAAATGATAAAACGACAACGATGTGATTAAAAAAGACCTGCCGAGATAGTAAAACTTTGCAGGAAATGTTTATGCACATCAAAACTCTGTTCACTCCATTAAATACTCTTCACCGAGGCATTGATAAAGAGAGAGGCCAGGTCACTAATTATAGTTATTTGTTGAGTAATTCATAGTGAAGCAGAACATTTCTGTTTCTCTTATTTGACTCATTAATAAGTTATAATAAACACCTGGGGATAAAGAGAGTGTTAATGATGGATTTAGTTAAGGATATGACCTTAATGCAGAAAATACAATTCCTGTATTACTTTAATTGATTATTACATTTCACCATAAATGATTGAATAAAAATATACAAGAATAGAGGAAATAAAGGGTGTGACAGTCAAAACTTGTCAATTATAGTTCTGTAAAGACAAAACATCGGAACTGGCAGGTAAGGTCTTGAAAAAAATGGAAATCAGCCAAAGAAATTGAAATTGGTGTATCTCTTTCTGATACATTTGTTTGATTATGGCTGTTTAAAGACAGGGTTGGTAATTTTCTCCAGATACACTTTTTTAAATTTTGGTTGAAATTGTCTTTAGGCTCTGACAGATATTAATCTGTAGCAGTTGTAGGCATGTAAAAACTTCGACTAATGATTGCCATGAGGTATCAATCTGATGAACCAATCACGCCTCCCTGTCTCCCTGCTTGTTCTCTACCCCTTGCGTGCACTAGCCCACACTCAAAGCGCGTCACTGATGACAGAGTATAAACTGTGAGTCTGTCGTTGGCCTTTGTGAGTTAATACATGTTTTAAACATGTGTTATGATAAAGTTTAGTGTTTTTACTTGGCGCTGAATGAGACATGAGACGACGTAGTTTCTAAACGATGCAAACGATGAGCTGAGCTCCGCTTCTGGAGCAACAGCACTCATGCATTTAAGTGAGGGGCGTGGCTTTTGAGGGCGTAAAGAGGGGAGGGGGTGGGTGTAGACGGACCACTGAGGATATGCTACTTTCAAAATCATGCTATTTTTTCCAAAATAACAAACCCTGCCTTTAATAAATATGGCTGATACTTGAGTATTGAAATTGCTGCCTATAAATATTTGCGATAACCATGGTTTCTTAACGGATTTAGTTAAATTATTAGAAAAAACATGTCTAAGAATACTTTTTAGATGCAACTGCATTCGTTTTCCTATTATCTTATTTGAGCACTTTCAGTCATGTGTCTTCTGACAAAAATGTATCAGAGGAAATCCTGACTTCTAGCTTGGTAACTGTCACTTCAGACAGTAAGACAGTTATCAGTGAAAAAAAGGAAAAGGGGGAATTGATTTGTTGAGTCCAAAAACCTTGGGATTCCTGAGAAGGGAACCCTAAGGGATCCCATGGTTTTGCCAAAAACATGTTTTTAATGAATTGTGTCTTATATTTCTCTGCTGACATTTTATGCCCCAAATCCTTGAATCAGAATCAAAGAATGCATTCCTTTCATGCATATGTATTCAAACTCTTTCCTGGATTTCTCTCCATACTCAGATAACATGCATAAGAAGAGAGGAGCAGAGAAAGTTAATGAGATTTCATGAATGCTGTGCTGAAGAGCTGACTTGGGAGTACATTTTTGTTTTTTCACCTGTCACTGTCTTCTTTCAGCCTCTCCAGCTCTCTTTCTCTCTCCTGTCTCCTTTGGGCCTCTGCTTCCATCTCCTCTCTCTCCGTCTTTATCTCCTGCTCTCGCTCCTCAAGCTGGATTTTACAGTCCAGGAGCTCCTTGTACCTTCAGATTACATACACAGCATTGATCTCATGAAAAAAATATCGTTTTTTTTAAATGTCTGACAAACAGAAAAGTGTTTCTTTGAAGGATTCACGTTGTGTTTGTGGATTTGTTTGTTGGTCCTGGGTAAATTTGTATTTCAAAAAAGTTTAAAATTCTCTTCAGTCACTATGTTATCTTTTCTCATTTATAAAATAGTTGTTGTACCTTGCCTCCAGCTCCCTGTGCTGGCCCTCCAGACTGCGGTTGTTACTCCTCAGCTCTGAGTGTTTGTCCAGCAGCTCCTCCAGCTCCACCTCCTGCCTCTGTTGTAGCACCGTCATCCGCTCATGGTCCCTCCTCAGAGCCTCCATCCTAGCCACTGAATCTTCCCGCTCCCGTGCCCACACCTTGGACTCGGCCTCCAGAGCCGCACAACGGGCCTCACTCTCACTGTAGCGAGCCAGCACTGCTGCATGCTGGGAACTCAGGGAAGCTTGCTCCACCTGTTTGTGTGTTGGTGGTATAAAACACAGGTGGGCTAACAGAAAGCTATCAACTAAAGAAACACACAGATTTAACTAAATGTTTTCACTATTATACTTACCTGCACTACGCTAGCACTAAAGAGATCTTTAACAGATAGATCTATAAATAAAAACATGTTGCATACGTATTCATAGTGGTCAAGAAGAAAGCACAAACAAGACTCAGAGAGAGATCTTAGTTTTACATGTTTGCATGCAAAGTTTTGTCACTAAACACAAAGTCCAACTGTTGGGAACATCAAAAGTTTAATTGTCGTCTTACTCAGAGTTAGCACTGATGTTGGTGCCAGTAAAGTTAAGAGATCACCAGAAAAATTGTAATTTATCTTAAGGGAACGTGAATATCTAGACCAAAGTTTGTAGGAATGCGAAACAAAATTACGTAACTGCAAAGACCACTTCACTGTCATGTCAAAGATAGTTAACCTCCTTAGAATCTAGAGGTCAGGTTACAAAGAAGCTCAATGTCCCTAAATGCTGTGTGTTAATTCATTGTAAAGGTCTAATGATCAAATGTGCTTAATGTTAGGTGGGACCAATCATACGAAACATCTCAAGAGGTAAATACTAGGTCAACCTTTTTAATCTAAGTTGAATAAAAACATTTTCCAGTCTTAATAATGATTGTGTGTGTTAGGTCACCTGTAGCTCAGTGTTCAGTGTCTGTAGCCTTGTGCAGGAGTCCTGCAGGCTGAGGGAGTGCCGGCGCAGAGCCTCCAGCTGCTCCTTAAGGTGCCCACAAGCCTCCTGGGACTGAGACAACCGGGACAGTAGAGCCTCCTGTGCTGCCACTGCCACTGCTTTCTGAGGGATGTAAACATCATACTGAAATAGTATCTACAGCCACGAACAGGAGCTCCTAAATCAGAGGCAATATTTCCTTTGGCATCTCAAACCATACAAAGTATTCATACTGTTTGCACTTCGACCCAATCTGCAGCTGACCTTTCAAAGCCTTTCTCCCAGTCAGGTAGCAGCTGTATGACATTTGTGTCAATCTATAAATACAGAGATCCAATTCATCCTGTGTGTTGCTTGCAGAATTATTATGGCTTAAAATAGATTGCACCGATGCACATCTGTCATTTATCCTTACAGCAAGATTTCAGGAAGTGAAAGCTATACACAGGCATTTGTAATTCAATCAGCTAATCTGCACACACATTGGTGACTCTTGATTGGTGCAATCTGTTCTCATATATTAAGCAGTTTGCTGATTAGCTATTGTGATGAATAGATTAGAAATGAACAGACACGTTTGTATTTTGCAAAATGACAGAAGGTATCAATTTTGCTGTCACACAAAGGTTCAGCTGTACTAAAATATGTGGATTTATTTGACAATTTTTTTTCTCATTCTGGTACAGCAAAGATACTCTTAATGTGTGAGTCATCTGAAGGTCTGAAGTTCAGTTTTGTTGTGGTAAAGGCTCGCAGCTCTTTTTTCTTGCATTTTGGATTCTTCCACATTTCTGTCAGCACTGGTACCTGACTGAATCACACTGCTTCACAGGGGATTTTTACTTTGATAGATTTCCTGCTTCACAATTCTCCCTGCTGGTGTCAGAAGTAGAGAGGAAACATTTACACTAACTCCAGTGCTGTATCAAAGTATCATTTTAGGGTACATGTTTTTCTGTTGATGCCTACTTCTATTTCTGAGCCACAACATTTCAACGGGAATTTTTGTAAGTGTGATTTCTTTTTTTTCAACGGGAAATGTTATAGTTGTTTTCTCTAGTCTTTTTTTAGGAATCTTTGGTGATTTGTTATTTTGAAGAATGAGATTATAGATGAAAGATGTAGTCCTCTTAACGCCTCAAATGGTTTAATTAAAATAACAGTCTGAGGCCGTAAGAGGTCAAATTATAAAGTATTTTAAATAAGCAAAGATAAGAAAAAAGTCTAAAAATGAATATAAGTATATGAAGCAGGATTTTCTTCTCTTGACTTTCCTTTCAGATTAATCCTCCCATGACCCCGCAGATTTATCATGACCCTTTTGTGACAGTTTGGACTAGACTACAGTGAAAACCTGCTCCACTTCAGACAGCTATGACTTTAAAATTTGTTGAAATTTGTCGAAATAATCTACTACACCTTTACACTTCTAAGGGCCCCTTTGACTTTTAATCCATAACTGACTATTTTTCAGACTTTTTCTTGTTGTGAGTGTGATTTTTCTGTAGTTAAATGAATCGACAAGTGTAGCTGCACCTAAGTACGGATGGGACCAGGAGTTGGACCATTCAGGTCTCAGGGCCTTGCATCATCTTTCCTAATCTGAACCTCTAAATCATGACAGTGTTAATGCATTAGCTTCCCTACTGAAAGAAAAGTCCCGACCTTGCCGATGCTTGAGATGTCCCTTCCTGCTTCATGTAAGAGTTTATTCCTGGTTCTATGTGTGTATGTGTTTGAGAGAGAAAGAGTAAAAGCTCCAGTACCAGAGCAGCAGACGAGATAAGGAAGATTAACAGTAGCCGAGGTGACATTATAAAAACTGATGAGCAGAGATAAAGCAGTAGTTCTGGAAATAAAGTGCTGCACTCAGAGACGCACAGGCCTGTTAATCATTACCATCCCTAGAGCAAGAATTTCAACATATATAGATATAGATCATCTTCATTACACAGAAATTGAACTGAACTACACAGATATCCTGTAAATGAGATTCAAAGCTCACACGTATACAAAAATCCTTCCCAGGAATATAGTCAAACACAGATACACACCTCTTTTTCCAGCTCTGTCAACCTCTCACTCAGTTTCCTCTCAGCCTCTCCTAAGGCATCATCATGACTAACAGAAAGGTTGTGACCTTTGCCAGCGTTAGGGGATTGATCCAAATGTGACGTCTCTTTGGCGTGTGTCTGACTACCGTGTGTTGTGTTTGAGGAGTCTGAATTTGGATTAGACATAGCGTCAACCTCTGCACTTCCTCTGCTCTTCTCCAACTGGAGAAGACTTTCGCTTTTCTTCAGGCTCTGTGAGAGCGCCTGGATTCTCTCCTGTGATTGGTCTAGTGAATCAGTCGTCCTCTTAAGTTCAGCCTCTGCTTTTTGTAGTTTCTGATTTTGACGCTCCACTTCAGCAGATAGTTTCTGAGAATGTTCCTGCTCCTTGGATAGATCCTGGGTAGAAAGAGATACAAAGCAACAGTGCAGGCTCAATCTGTAGATAAAATAAAACAGTGATGAACAATCTGTGTACTTGATGAATCATGAGAACAAATGTAAATGTAACTTTATTAGGAACAAGAACAATCTCTATAAAATGAATTGAATCCATGAGAGTGTCAGCCTGATTACCTTTACAAAGGGCAATGGGATTTCTCAATTGTATTATTGATTTTTTGTAGAAAGGCAGCACTGTGGCAAACAAAAGTTTATGAGACGTATTATTCTTGTTAAGTAAGATAAACTTAGTGAATGCACATCGCTTGTCTGTTTGACGCATACCTTGTAGATGAAATCACAAGAAGTTAGAAGCTACTTCATGAAACTTCATGAAAGTCACATGACTTCATGTCATGTCAGTTTTTTGGGTTTTAGTTCCTCTACATCTTTACAGAAATGATTAGCATGGCTAAACACTAATCGTGTCACACACACCCACACACACATGTACACACACACACACACACACACACACACACACACACACACACCTGTGATAGCGATGTCATCTTGGCCTGAGCATCTGAATACTGCTCCTGCATGTGCTGTTGGCCTTCCTCCATACTGCTCAATCGAGTGCCGAGCTCTTTCTCCAGGTCCTGCAGCCGAGTGCAGAGCTCCTTTGACTCAGACAGCTGCTGACACACATGTCTACACACACACACACACACACACACACACACACACACACACACACACACACACACACACACACACACACACACACACACACACACACACACACACACACACCAGCAGCCAGAGTAGAGGTCAGACATAGCTTGAGTGAAGATAACAGTTGACACAATAGATAAATGCATAGTGCAGCCAAGTAGCTCTCTCTAAAGCCTTGTAAAGTTAATTGCATACCTGAGCTCTTGATGGAGGTAAAGTGTGTGTGCACTGTGTGTACCTGTGTTCAGCATCCAGAGCTCGAGCTCTCTGGTTGCTGTGCTCAAGGGCCATGGTTGTACTCTCCAGCTGCTGCCTCAACCTCGCTGCCTCCCTCTCTCTCTGCCTCCCCTCTTTCCTGTGGCCGTCCAGCTCCGTCTGACAGACCTCCTTCTCCTGCTCCAGCCGGGACGCCTCCAGCAGAGCCTGGTCTCGCGTCCGAGCCAGAGCTTGAGCCTCCAATGTGGCCTCGCAGAGCTCTTTCTCAAGCTCCTCCTCCCGTCGACGAGAGAGCTCCAGACTCCGACCTTGACGCTCCAGCTCAGACCTGAGAGTCTGAAGACTGAGCTCTAAATTGTCACCCTGGCAAAAGAGACAATTAAATTAAACAGGCTTATCAACAAATTTAAAGCACACAATGCACAAAGGGGAATGTGTTAATTCATCTCATTCAAGGTAACAAACACAAAAGAAACAAAGGTCTGAAAGGTTTGTGATAAAGATAGGCAACATTTGAAGACATTGTGTCAACGAAAACAAACAAAAAGGTTTCTATTGGGCAGTAGGGTTTTTTTCAGTCAAGACACAGTTAATGTGTTTGATCATTTACATGTTACCTGCTGAGAAAGGGAGAGAGAGAGACAGGTAGAGAGAGAGCGAGAGAGAGAGAGAGAGAGAGAGAGAGCATGTCAGTGTCACAAGTGTTACACGGTGTGTTCAAGTTCAGCATCTGTATGATATAATTGTGTGTAAATTGGGAACCATAACAGCGCATTTGGTTATGTTGGATTTCTTTCTAAAGCAGCAACATACTCTTTACCTAAACCACCCAAAAAAGTGCATGTAGATTAGAGATGATGTCTCTTTTGGCTTCCTCAAAGATTTTCCCCACACCAAATCAGCGGCATGCAGCATATGTTGATCAGAAACCTGGCTCAGCTTCAATGTTGCAGATGTTACCCATGTAGTGTGCACCAATGCTTTTGAACTGTGTGATGGTAACAAACTGTTTGGCCGCTTTCCTCTTTAGCCCAGAGAACGGGACGTCCAATGGGAACGGGATTTCCAAACAGAAAGTAAATTCTGACTGGACAGGATAGTTTTCACCTCAACCTCAATGTGAAAGGAGCCTGGACCCAGAGAATCCAGCGACATTTCTCATTTATGTACAGTTTCCTCTTTGCATGGTAAAGTTTCAACCAGTATTTGTGAATGCAGGGATGAACTGTGTACACAGACAATGTTTTCTTGAAGTGTTCCTGAGCCCACTACAGAATCAAGTCTGTTTTGAATGCAGGGCCGTCTGAGGGCCTGAATGTCATGGCCACCCAGTGTGGGTTTTTGGTCTTGTTCACTGCATACAGAGATTTCTTCAGATTCTCTGAATCTTTTGATCATATTCTGTACTGTAAATGATGAATTCCACAGATACTTTGCATTTTTATGATAAAAAATATTCAAGTGGCAAGTGTTGCCTTTGTGCTATTTTAACCAACTGTGGTGTTTTAATGTTTTGCAAACCATCACATTATGTTTTAATTGACCTTTTTATGAACTACAAGGCTGTAGGAGTAGGACTCTAAACTTTGTGGTTTTGGTAGCAAGTATCTTTGGCAAGTTGTACCAAATCAACTCAACACTTTGTCTTAATATAGAATAGTTATAACTAGACACCACAAGGAGCAAAGAAAGAGAAAAAGGATGTGGATATGTTGTAATTTCTTATTTGGCTTTTATTTACCCCTAAAGCTGAAAGAGCTAGAGTGCACTTTATGTTTCATTTAACACACACTTTTATAATCTCCATAAATTTTCCCTTGCTTCGCATTCTGGTGGTCAGAATACAAAGTCGGCCTCAAACATAACTGGAAACTACTCAGTTTTTATAAAGTAAATCACCGGGTAATGAAATGAAACACCTTTGATCTGGTGCTGACTGTACATCGATGTACATCAGGAGTTATTTTATCCGTCCAATCTAGAAAGCAGACTACTTCCTTTTCAATTACACTTCTAAATAGTGATTTATTGTCAAGGTGATTAGACATTAAAGGAATACTCTGTTCTTCTACAAATCAAAATAGTTATATCTATACTATATATTATATTGTTAAATGTTCTTCATCAAACAACATTGTGGTGGTTCACTAAGAAATATCATCAGATTCCAACAGTTGTTGTTTCCTTCTATTCGATGCCCGTAACTAACTGTGTACATAAAAGATATATGCAGGAATGTGTGGGTTGTAGAGAAATCTGTAACAGCAGCAACAAAGAATTGAGCTGCACGGTAGAAGAGGAGGCTGGGTAATACAGTTGGATATTCTAATATGAGAAGAAGGATTATGTACTCTGTCTGAAACGGGGGTATTCATGAATCCCTTTTATGGTATTTCTTTCATGCTGACTTAGCACAGTTCTTTTCCTTGGCTTGCAATTTCTCTGATGGCTTCTTTTAGATGTATACATCCTGCAATGAAGTGTCTGAAAAGGAGGATTCTCATCTGTGTAAATGCTCTGAAATTGTACCCAAACCATGACCTCTGATAGCTCTTTTGGAAATGATTCTTGTCAGTCTATAATATAGAAGACTCAATGCTGGGACAATAATGACATGTTAAGCAGCTGGAATCATCTGATCCAAGTCCTGCACAACTATTTCTCTGTGCAATGATATAATAAGATTTCAGATATGAATGCAAGATGAGATAAATGTATTTGGAAAGACCCTCTACCTAATGTAGTCTATCTAATGTACCAACGTTTTTCAAAAGGGATGTGATACATCATCCTCCCTGAAGTAAAATGACATCTGCTGTGGTCATGAAAATATTTGGTGTCACAGCTGCATGGTGTGTGTTTCTTTCTGTGTGTGTGTGTGTGTGTGTGTGTGTGTGTGTGTGTGTGTGTGCTGGTGCATGTATATTCTTTAACCTTGCGCTGGGCGGTGCGCAGGGCGTCCACTGTGCTGCGTAGCGCGTCTCTGTCTCTCTCCAGTGCAGCCCGCTCTCCCTCCAGTGTAGCGATGACTGTGGTCTGCATCCTGTGCAGATCCACTTGACTCCGCAGGCGGCACAACTCCTCCTCCATAACCAGACCGTCCGACTGTAGAGCCTGAGGGGTGATGGTAGGAACTTTAGCTGTCTATGTATTATTATGGACTTCTGCATCTATCCATGCCTAAATCTGTACGTCCATCCATCCACCAAACTATCAAACCATCTGTTCGTTCAAGCATCCAACCATAACTAATCCATCCATCTCCTTGCAGTTTCATCCCTTTATATGTATTCATACACACATCCACCAGTCCCTTCATCCAACCACTTGGTGATCCATCTGTCCAACACTTCATTCATTCATTCTTTAATCCATCCACCCTTCTATTCACCCTATCTATACATACATCCATCCGTCCATCCATACCTCTATTTGTCTGCGGGCGTCTCCCAGACTCTCTGCAGCTTTCCTTAGATGCTGCAGTTCAGCCTCCAGGACAAACAGTCTCTGCTCAGCCTCCCAGGTTTTCCTGCTTTGCTCCCCCAGTTTGGAGCGCAGGTCCTGGGCCAACATCACCTGCCGGTCAGCCTCGTCCTGGGCCTCCTGGAGCCGGTTTGTTAGAAGCTCCACATTGGCACCAGACAGGGAACACACAGTCTGCTGTGCATCCGAAGCCTCTGTATTATCTTCTAAACTTCCAGGATGCTTTTGGATCTCTGAGCTTGTTGTTACTGCAGCCTGCTCTTTCTTTCTTTCTCTTTCTTTCTCCTGCTTCTCTCTGTCTTTCTGCCCTCCCTCTGCCTCTCCTCTCCTTTTGGTCTCTTCATCCTCATCACACAGTTCTCCTTTTCCTCCTTGAACATTAAAAACCTCTTCCCCAACTCCTGCTTCCCTATTGGTCCCAATAATTTCTCCTCTCCTTTCCCCCTCCTCCATCACCCTCACCCTTCCTACACCCTGTCCCCTACAGGATTCAGAGCCCTTCACTCCTCTCTCCACCATCTCCTCCTCTTCCCTGCCATGACTCTTCACTGTTTCCTCCTTCCTCTTATCTTCAAGGTTTTTCAGTTTAATCACCAGCTGCTCCAGACGCTGCTTCAAAGTGGCATTTTCATTCTTCAAGTTTTGACACTGAAAAGTGCAAAAGGAAGATAATGGATGTGCAACGTCAATGCTTCTCAAACTTTCTCTATTTTTGCTTTCTTTTCTCCTTTTTTTTGGTCCTTCTATTTATTACACATGACTGGTCTTTAAACAATTGAAATTAACAGGACTGAAACTACGTCTCGGTCTTACACACACTGCATCCAGATTCAATTCAAGGTGTTGAAGGTTGAATAAGTAAGAAAAGGAGAAAAAGCAACAACTGTCTCCAGAGAAACCAGATATTAATTACATTGATTTTCATTGGTTATGAAAAATGACCCACAGAGGCACTCTTCAATATGAATAAACACTGAAAACTCTAAAAGGTCCAGACTGGCCAGTGTGACCAACACAATAAGAAGCAGCCTTCATGAATACAATCCAAAATATATGTGATACAGTGTGAAAAATATGTAATCTATACAGTATTTAAACCACATTGCAAAAACTTTTTTACATTCACTTTTAGATTGATCAATGGTACACCCTTATTTTAAAGATGTGCATCCATGCAAAAATGTTTGTTTTTTGGAGAAAAAAATTACGCATCATCTCAGCAGTAATGTTTCACTTTTGAGCAAAACAAACTACCAAGAAAGTTTACTATCATGAGTATATTTTGACAGAGATGTTACGTTAGTTTTTTTCCTCTCAGCTCACCTCTTTGAGCGTGTTCTGATGCTCCATCTCCAGGCAATCCTGCTCATCCTTTGCATCTGGCAATTCAGCCTGAAGCCAGAGAAGACGGATGTTTAGCTCCTCCAACTGTTGCTTCTTGCTTATCCTGTTTCATTTAAATCTACACGCTGTGAGCTCAGATAGTGAGACTCTTCATGTCTGACTGTAGTGATGCCTGGATGACTTGAAATGTTATTCGACTAGTATATGCATTAAATATTCCTGGCAGAAATGTTCCTTTCTAGCACGCTGATCATATAAAATATATACCACATCAGGAGCATGTGGTGGAAACTGTTTTATTTATGCTGCACATCATATTCTGCTTCTGAACTAAACACAGTCTTCTCCCTCTTACTGATCTCCCATACTGTTTCATTAATTAAAGTATGTTCCTAATCCTGATGACCTGCCTTAACCTTAAACCAGAGCGAGCTGAACTGTCTGAGCTTATTTTTCTGGGTCATATTGATCAAACCCCTGAACTCTGACCTCCTGCTGGGCCTGCAGCTCCTCCAGTCGTCTCCTCAGCTCTGCATTCTCCTGCTCGGCTCCCAGCAGCCTCAGCGTTGAAGCCTCACCCACCTCCACACTCAGCGGCTTCTGATCTGAGGCAGAGGGAAATAAAAAATAAAGCGGGAACAGAGGGTAAAGAAAGAAGCAGGCATACCAATGAAGAAAAGGAGAACTGTATATATGAAGAGATTCACTCAGTTATTGTTGATTGATAACCTGTGGGGCTGTACTACCTCAACATATTTTCTCTTATCAGTTAATTAAATGTCTTAAATGACAAGGTGCAAAAAGACAGGATCACTAACCAATCAGCTCGCTCAGCTCTTCGTCAGAGTCCAGTTCTGATTGGAAGAAACGTTGGTGAACCGGAGCAGAAACACTGTTGCCTCTACTGCCGAGCCTCAGGTCGGCTTCAAGACTCATATTCATCTCTAACAGCTCATCAACTCGCTGCCTTTCAGTGTCACGGTCCTAAGCACACACACATTTAGACATTAGATAAGATATTTGCGATTAAATCCCACTCCTTTGTATTTCATTTTTAGTATTTTATTTTATTTAATAGGGATTAACATTGTTTTAATACACAACATGTAACTGATGTGCTGCACAGACAGTTTATAGCTATTGCTAATTTCCAACCCTTACAAACTCATACCTAGATCCTACTGCCAAACTTTCTAAGCGGACATGCATGCGGAAAAAATTGAGCCAAAAGAAATTTCATATTTTAACAAATTGTAAGACAGAATAAAATAACACCCACTGCTTCAACATCTATGATTCTCTGACGCAGCAGAAGATTGTCCCTCTCAAGCTCCCGTAGTGAGGAGCAGCGTGCCCTTGCGTCTGCCAGCTGTTCTTCCAAAAGAGATTTGGTCTCCTGCAGTGCGGCACAAAGCTGCTGTTGCTCCTGCAGGGGGCGCCGTGCACAGACAGACAGCAAACATGAAAAACGAGAAATCAGACTTCAATCAGACTAACCCAAATTCAGACATTTAAGGCCCCTGAAATTAATTTGTATTTTGCTGCTGCAGCTTTGAGCACTGAGAGCAAACCCAAAGTCAGATTTTGGGAGGGGCCACCGGGGGCCAACATGAATCACGATCACTAAGCAACATTTAGAAAAGTTACAGTGGCTTCCTTATTTTCCCTACCAGTACATGTCCCTCGCATTGAGTTTTTTAAAACTATAGTTACATACTTTTATAATTCTTCAAAATGTTGTTTATAACCAGAGATATTGTCCTATTTCCTTTTTCTATACACTGTCGTTAGTTATTAAGTCTAAGTCCATGTATGGCAAGGCGTGTTGAGTTTGAATAAAGGATCCCAAATCTCCAGGCTAGTTATTCCTCTCTGCTCCGCATTTTATGCTAAGCTAACAAGCTGCATCAACAGAGCAGGTTGTTAGGATTCCACTTAACAAGACAAATAAATCCCCTAGCAGCAAAATAAGCCATGACATACAAAATAAAATATATACATTGAACAGTGTTTTCCATGTTTAATTCCAGGTCATGCCATTTAAAAAAATTTAAATGAATGATTATTGATTGACCCATCGTTTTTAAGCCGTTAAAAACCTTTTACAAAAAAAATAATTACAGGGATCAGTAAATGTTGCAGCTTTACTACAACAAGGCCAGACAGAGCAAAAAAGACAACAACAAGGGGCTCATTTAATCATCAGCAACATTTTATACAGAATGTTTTAATGCCTTAAGTGTAGGGCCTAACTTTTTCTTATATTCTTTATACTCCAAATAAAGTTTGAATACATCTTTGTAGAAATGGCAGCCTAAACTATGAGGGAAAATATTCAATATGTCAATGAGGTTTTTTTTTAGTGGGTCTTGATTTTCTACAGATTCAACATTTACTACTCTGGTTTCGCCGACCACACAGGAGTTCGCAGTGAATATGGGAAATTTATTTCAAAAGCCAAACATAAGAAACACTCATCCTGCCAGCTAATTTGCCTCGTCACAGGGATGCAGCAGGAGGGCGGAATAAATAAAAAAAAGACTGAGAAGGTGATAGTGAGGAAACTGTGGGCTGTTTTACAAGGATATGAGCACATTTTCTGCCTGCGAACAGTTACACTACCTCAGAATAAATCTCATTTAGCTGTAAAAGCGCCAATAACTAAAGCCAAACTCCTGCTCTTTGTCAATGAAGCAGCCCAGGGCAGTAACTCCTGATTACATCACATAGTATAATCTCATTCTCTGGGCTTCAGAGTTATTCACACTCACTCACCATTGAAACGCTCAGGGCTGTTAGAGCCAATATATTGCTTCTGAGATTACCTGTATTTCTTTTTGAAAAAGAACAGCAACTCAGAGGATAAAAGATGGGATTTTATTGATGTGACCTTAGCTGTTGCTGTGTAATAGTGTGTGTTTGTGTATTGACATGCATACAGAGCCCTTTACATATGTTTGTTTTTTCCTGTATGGGAGATTCCCACATGCAGCTCGCAGACAATTTTCTCAAATTTTATTTTATTGTGTGGATAGATGTCGCTGAGCTTCATGTTTTCTGTCAGGTGCAAGCAAGTGACTTGATCAATAGTATGTGTCGTGACTTGTGAGTTTGCAGTGTGTGTGTGTGTGTGTGTGTTTGTACCTTCAGCTGAGTGCGTGTTAGCTCCAGGCTGCGCAATCTGTGTTTACAGCTATGAAGCTCAGTTTGCAGATGCTCAGTCCGCGCAGCTCGCTCTCGGGCGCAGTCCAGCTCGTCCCTAAGCGAACGCATGCCCCTCACCTCCCCCTGCAAAGAACGGTTCTGCAGAGACACACACACACAGACACATTCATTCATATACCAGTGGGGATGAGGTCAAAGAAGGTTGTGATCAGATCTGGGATGTGCCGTGAAGCAAATGTTGACACAGCCTAATTCAGAAAGAAGGAAAGGAGTGTGTGTGCATGCGTGTGTGTGTGTGTGTTGTGTGTGTCATAGAAAGACAAACAATTTCCTTCTTCTTTTCTACCAGATCTTATTGTTAAAGGAGCAACGTGTAACTCCGACATGTAGTGTTTTAAACTGGTACTGTAGTCCAAATTCAAAACATTGGATAGAGCTGTCTCCCTCCACCCCCTCCTCCCTAGAGTCGGTGTGCATTCAGGTCGCCATGTCCCAGACACTAAAGCTTCAGTGTTTAACAAGCTCAGCATCGGTCATGAAACCTTTGTGCGTTCTTATCGCATCTCAAATATTTCTCCTAGTTTTACATTTTAAAAAGTGAAGTGAAAAATGTTGAGGCTTTTGAGGCCGGGTACAATCAGTTAAACCAGTTCACATGCCCACTTTCATTGCTGGAACACCTGTTGGTTTGCCGTTCACCTGGCAAACCGAGGGGTCTCTAAAACGGCCACGTGGGGGTGCCTTAAAACCGCCTACAATCTCTGGTTAAAACAAATATGAACCAATCAGGACTGCTGTGTTGTTTTAAAAAAAAAAGCCAGCACTTCAATGAGGCATGTTTCCTTATGATATATTGAGGTAATTTAATTTTATGATTATTTTAGTATATATCTTAAAAATTGGTCCTTTAACACAATACTAAGACTATGTTTAGATGAAGGTCATGATTTTGTAGTTGTAGTTGAAATGAAGATTACCCCCACATTTGAATGCCCCCAATCCTCAAATCTTAAAACTTTGAGGACTTCATTATATTCGATAACAAAATCTGTCAGTGTATTTGTCTGTAAGATTAGTCCTCCTGAGTAAATGAATAGGGGAGGCTTATTCGACCTGGAAGTATCTTAACCTAACATGACCCAGACCATGTGTTTATTTTCTTCCACACTCTGAAAATCTAAACTCTCAAGTTCAGCAGTGTTCCTCTGGACAAAACTGTATTTGGCAGCAATGTGTGCAGTCTAATTTTGCTAAATACATAACCTTAAAAGGAATCGACTTATTGGCTGTTAAGCGCCACCTGTGTTTCATGCTGTTGGCTGTGTTGCAGTGTTTTCAGGCCTAATGTGCAGTCTATCACAGCTTTTGCCAAACTAGTTAGGTTTAATGTGTGTTAAAGTGTTCCTGTGCATCCACAGCAGGGATGTCTCTGGCAGTACAGAGTCAAGCTGTGTGTGTACCTCTTTCTGAAGTTTCTTGAGCTGTTCCTCCATGGTTTGAATCTCCTGAGTGTAATCCAATATCTGATCCCCCTTATCTTCCCTAAAAGAACAAGTCAGACATAAAACAAGAAGTTAAATAACCCAATTTTGAAAACCAATTGCTAGCTTTTTATATTTGAACCATATATATTGAATATATATATTATATACTTTATTAATCCCTGAGGGAAATTCTGGTTCTACACTCTGTTGTACCATGCTTCACACACACATAGGCCTGAAATACACACATGCACAAACAGGACCTGTGGACATGCATTAGTGGAGAAATGTTAGAGTGGGGCTGCTACACAGTGTTACACAGGGAGCGCGCCAGAGCTGTTGGGGGTGAAGTGCCTTGCTCATTGGTACATGGGCAGGACTCGGGAAGTGACCTGGCACCTCTCCAGCTACCAGACCAACTTCCATATTGTCTGGTTCGCATCTGAACCGCAGACCCTCCGGTTCCCAACCCAAGTCCCTACAGACTGAGCTGCTGTGCTGCCGCCCAAAATAATATATATACATATATATATATATATATATAAATATATATATATATATATATATAAAATAAAAAATACATCATAAGATAAGAGCAGCATTGTGTTAGCTAGAATTGGTAACAAACAAATACAGAAAACATAGCTGGCCAACCATGAGCTTTATTATTTACGTGTAATAGATTGTGTGAATCTGATTCCAGCAGTAAGTACTTCATTCGTTCTCAACAACAACTGCGGAAAAAGTCACAGATTGTTTATTTAACGTGTGTCAAACTAAATTGCCCATTTTTCCTGTTGACCTTTCTCTTAGCGTCTTCAAAGGTTCTCTTGAGTATCTTTTTTTTTGTCAGGCACACACACACACACACACATACACACACACTCACAGTTGTTGTTTGAGGCGGCGGAGTTTGGCCTTGCTGTCTGCCAGCTGCAGTGCCAGACCTTGGGGTGGCTCCTCGCTGCGACCTCCCAGGGGCTCCATGCTTGAATCCACATGGGCCTCCCGTTCTCGACACAGCTCGGCCATCCTCTGAGAGAAAGAGAGAAAGAGGGAGAGAAAGAAGGAGAGAGAGAGAGAGAGAGAAGGACGAAGAGGAAGGACCACAGAAGGATTTGGAGAGAGAATGAGAGATGAATTATAGGAAAGAAGAGCAGATTAAAAAGTAAAACTAACAAACGATAGAGACAAATGTAAACCTCTTGAACAGACAGTTTGGTATAGTGAGAAATAATGCCTCTTTATTTAATACTGACTGCAGGTACAATGTCATTTAAGTATTTGAACACCTCTTGGGTTTAAAATAATTTGGGTTTTTTTTCTACAAAAAGAATGTACAATGACTTTCTTCTGCTTGTAATTCCCCTCCTTGTCACCAGAGCAATACAAATCCACCTATGTGGTTACACAATTCAATAAAGGAGAGCAAGGAGAGCCTATCTTTCATCAGATTTAGATTTGAGTTTGGGAAATGATTTAATTGAAATCCAATATGGTATGCTGCTCTGTCTGATCTCATATCACGCTTGTAGCTAAAGGTTTAAATGATGTTGCAAAAATCGTTGTGGCAAAAACCAGGCTCTTGATCTTCATGGTTCAAGAAATAAAGAATAAACCCTGCTCCTCTAAGTACGTCTAAAAATACTTCCGATAAAGTCCGTACGGACAGTGGAGGGGAGCACATCTAGTTATATTTCATTCATTTCTATTCATTTTTCATAAACATTCATGGACCACAGAAGTTGCTCATATATAAACCTCAAATCCCACAGTATATTGTGGTTTCAGAAAGTGAATCTATCCTGCAGCCTGCCGAATTAAGACACTACTTTAATATCAGTTTGAAGTGTGACTGAATAAAAGCTACAAACTGAATATGAGATCTGAGTAGAAATGAAATAATGATCAAATGTGTGACACGATTAAGCCCTGATGAAGCACATGCTGCCTTTACTTATGCATGACCTTATTTCTAGTTAATCAATTGTTTATAATGTCTTGAAAAATACATAGAATTTTCCAATTCTCATGTTGGTGCAATGGGAAACATTGTACAAGTCTTATACATAAATGTCAAACATAGTTTTATGCACCAAAGGACCCAAGCAGGAGTTTTTCTTTATGGTGTGTGTCTTACACCACAATGAGTAAGACTCAAAAGATTAATTTTTAAATCACTGAGGCACAAAAAAACATCCGTTAAAAGTCACATGATGCACACTATGTCCTTGGTATGACATCATCAGTCTGAAAATATGAAGACTGTAAAACATAAATGTTGAATAATAGCAACATTAAGTGTCTCTGTGTGTCCAATTAAGCCATTTCTAATCAGCTGTGTAAATCAATAGGTCCGTTAGGGTTAAATTACTTGCTGTCATTATCACCATATCATTGTTTGCTTTTTTTAACCTCAATTTCGATTACAGCATCAACACCACCCCAATGTGCGTGGGAGAAAAATGTGCTACCTTTGTGCAGAGCCGGGGTAGGTTTTTCAATAAAGGGATGTCAATGTTCATATCAAACACTTAGAAAAGAAAAAAAACATAATGTCAAACTATATTCCTCTCATTGTGTGTATAGTATATATTTACCTCCAAGTGTGTATCCCTCTGTGCCAGCAGGCTTTGGATCTGTTTGGCCATTGAGCTGAACACCAGCTGTAAATCTGAACCTTCAACCTCCACCAGCTCCTCCCACCTCAGCGGCAGCACCATGTGAGGATCCTGAGTCACCTGCAGCAAGGACAGTGTCTCAGGTCTCTGTAATAAGATCGATGTGGTTCTGGGACACAAAATCGCAGATCTGGGGACAAACTATGCAAGCAGTGTGAAGGCTGTTTGAATATCAAGCAGGAATGACTACAATACAGACTAAAGGCGATTTCAACAGGGATCTTTCTGTTCAGGAAGTTTGTCCAAAATTCCCTGACTAATACATACTGTAGAAAGCTAATGCTCAGGTGGACAGGTCTCTATCTGGCCTCGGACGAACGGCACATGAACAGCAAGCTGCGTGTGCATCCATCCACACAGAAAGACCACCTCTCACCTGCGGTTTATGAGGATGAAAAACCTGTGCGCATATAGGCTGATGGGCTGCATGCTGTTACTGTAATTCAGACACGCTGGTACGTAATATGCTGTTTTTATAATGCAGGCAATTATTCACGGGAGGTATCTTCAAAACAGGACAATTTGGCATTTTGGCTTCATTGGAGAGGAAGCACGGAATGACAGAAAAGGGGATGAGGAGAGACGGGGGTGTGACAGAGGTGGAGGTGGGGAGGTGGACAGAAAGGGTGAAGGATCCATCCCACGGTGGCAGCAAGGGGCACCCAGAGGTCCTTCAAAGGCTGCCAGCAGAATAACAAGCAGCTAATTTTCACATTTCCTTGAAGCGCCAATAGAACCTCTAATAGGTTCACTCTCTCTCTGCCTACAGGCCAGACAGCAGAGACATTCTTTGCTAAATCATACATAGCACCGCTTAGATTTGTCTCCTCTGGATAAAATGTGGTCGGTCTGTGAATTCATTTTATACTTCTAGATCCCTTGATTTGATGAGTTTTGCATTTGAACATACCTGCTGAATACAGCTGGCGATGGCTGCTTGGGTCTCGATGTCCAGAGACTGGATCTGCTGAATGAACGTCTCCTTCTGCTCACACTGCAGGCAAAGAAGTGTCAGAGTTTGTACATGTGTGTGTTCATTCAAAATATATCGCTGTCACACACGACATTGGCTGAATTTGACCGACAATTAAAGCAAGCAACTTATCGTGAAAACATAAGAATTCATGAATAAATTATTCATTACAGTAGTTTGTAAAAAGTAAAAATAAAGATGCTAAATATTAAACAGATCTTTCCCTTGAATTTAGATACCTCCAGTCTTACATAAATAAAAACTAGTAACCATTGTTTTTTCATGGCTCTGAAAAAAAAAAGACATTTCTTTTTGGTTGTTGTTTCACAATGATTTCACATTATGTAAACTGAACAATCCTTGATTACTTAAGAATAAAAAAGGAAGATTGATAGATAATAAAAAATGATCATTAAAGCCGACAGCAGTGAAGAAAGGGCCTTCACACCTTTTACACGTTAGGGTGTCAGAGCTTCAGGTGTTTTCAAACACAGTAGACAACGGCTCTAAATTGTCATGTGTTCAGGTCACAACATGAAGTGAGAGCACACAGTGTTAATTCTATTTTCACATACTGAAGCATGTCAAACCAAGCTTGCTGACGCTTACCAGAATATGGTGCAAAGACAAAGATGCTATATTGGTATGTATACGTTTTCAGATGAGGACTATAATCAGACATGTAACGTTTGGGCCCGTTTGGACACGTGCGTGTTTGAGTCACCATCTACCTAAGTCATGACGAGACATCAAACTTTATCACTTTAATTTGCTCAGGTTGGAAGCTCAATAATATTGTTTTAGTTTGATTTGGGAGTTCAAGTTGCAAATGACAGATGCAAAAACAAAGCTCTATCATTTAAATATTTTCTTTGTTTTAAATGTTGCTGATCCACCTCAAAAAAATGGTTAATTAGGTTTCTGACAAAAGAAAAGTCAGACTGGCTTTAATCCTGTTCATGTTTTTGTTTTTTTACTATTGTTGAACAAAACAAAAACAGTCTTTAGCTACATTGTTAGGCATTTGAGTCTGGCGCTTAATGTGTGCAAGACAACACAAGAAGAAGTGATAGATGAACTGTTTGATGGGTAAAAAGGGGAACATTGATATTTTAAGATCATCACCACTGCTGAGCAGATGATCTTAATTTGGCCTGTGGGTGGTGCCAAAGGAAAAATCAGAGTTGGTGCTTAATCTGGGTTTATTAATTTTACAACAGAATATTTTGGACAATTCAGACTAGGATTAAAGGTGTCAATCTTGTATCTACTTTCCTCCATGTTAATAATAGTGATAGATTTTTTTTCCATGAACCAAGTGAAGAAAGGGAGTTCAGATATTGGACTACTAAATACTGCAAGATACTGAGTGTCCGCTGGTTCACCAGTGTAATTATCAACATACAAAGAGCGGGCTGTCATGTAGGAGTGTGTTCACCTGCACAGCAGATCCCAGTAAAAGCAGCAGCAGTCGCCTGAGCTCTTCCACGGCTGCCTCTGAGGACACAGAAATAACTGTCATCGTCATCATTATCATCATCATCATCTCCACCGTCCCCACCACCATCCTCCCTATCATTATCACCTTAATGTGTTTCACTGATAGCAGAGATATGGACTCATATAACGTATAATTACTTTCTTGCTGCTGCCTGAGAGACACGGCGCTGATAGCATCGTGTTGTTATCTTGTACCTGTTAGGGGGTCCTGCCCCAGGATGGCAACATTCGGGAGAGGCATCAGTATCAACTGCTGCAAGTCTTCCTGAAGAAAAGAATATATTTGAAGGGTTAAGTGAAAAAATTTCCTCTAGTGATCAGCTTGCCGGGCCTGTCTGTCTGCCCACAGCAAGCTTGGATAAACAAAAACAGAAAAAGTTTCCACCAGCATCCTATAGCTTGTGGTGTAAACAAAAAGATGATTCCTGATAAGACTAACTTCTCAGTTGTTCCTCCAGATCAAAGACGTTATGTGCAGATTAGATTCAATATAATGTAACACCTGCTCGGTGTTCTTTAAATGCAAATACATAGAAACAGATCAGATGATTGAAAAAATAATTCTGTAACAAAATCCCTTGGCTGTTTCTATTGTTGCCCTCATACGACTATACACATAATGTTGGTAATGACGCAGTAATGTCTCAAAGTCATACACAACCAAAAAGCATTACTAGAAATGGTAAGTGTTATTTGTGATGCTGCTTTTTCCCATTATTTTCCAACACAATGGAGTCCTTTGTAAGCGTACCAAAGGATCTGAGGATCTGAAAATATCAAGTGACTGAATTAATTTAATTGAAACAGTCTTTAAATATTATAAGAAGGTCTTTGGCCATTTTGATAGTCGTGTTTTTTTTTTTAATCAATTTTGCATGCTGCACTAAAAAAAAAAGCTTTAAAATTGCAAGGAATTACTTTACATTAGCTGTTATGGTCGCTTATGCTGTGTTCAAACCTAGATTTTGAAAACTTGTGACCTCCTTTAAAAAAAAAAAAAGAGAACAATAGAAAGTTGCTCAAAGTCAGATTTTTAAACTCTGGGTAAATCCATCAACCCAGTCCACATGAAGGAGTCCTCGTCTGCAGAAACACAAAAACGCTCCCAGATCCTGAACCACAAACTGTAAATGATAAACAATGAACCAAAGGGCATCGTAACAGAGTCAGACTGTTCAGAAGATATGTGGCTTCTTAAAAATGGGTCAAATATTTACATTGGTAATTATGGGTGAATGAATTGGTCATAATCTTTTACTTCTCCTTTTTGGAAGCATCGACTGAAGACCAGCAGCTTGTCTCCTAAAGGTGCAGGCCGGGGGAACAGCCCACTATCACAAAGATAAAGGCAGTGCCCCCTTCTCCTTTCTGAACAATCTTTGTCTAAACATTCATTCATTCCTACGCTTGCCTTGTTTTCTTTGTCACTTACTAACTTTCACAGTCTTTGCAGACCCTGTCTAAAGTAAATCAGTTTCCACCATCTCTGCTCACCTGCTCACTATTTTCCTGATAAGACGAGCAATTTTTCTACGAGTTCCTCACCATGTCTGGTGTGAAACTGGCCTGCTTTTGAGGCTTCATTCTGCTTTCCTGACCTTACGCCTGACCCGTGGTTTTATGATTCACTGCTTCACGATTTATTGGATTAGTCTGCCTGATCTGGCTGCCTACCTGGTTTAACCCTTGTCTGCCTTTTGACCAAAATAAAATTAAACTTTAGTTTCACCTGCCTGTCTGTGACTCATGCTTTAGCCTTATTTCTGAGCAGTTGCATTATGGTATGTGTTTCATGGCATATCTGCTGCTGACAGTGTTTTTGCTACAGTCTGGCTAAATAAGGCTGTATAGTCAGATTTTTGTAGTTAGGTCCTGTGCTACAAAGCATCTTCGTTATGTTGTAGCATTAATGGAGAAGATTTAGAACCAGCAGAGGGACCACCAACACTCTGGCCAGTTTGTTTCACTGAGTTATAATTTTGATAGAAGATTGGACAAATCTCTTGGCATATTCTAAATTCTGCTGAATCAATCTGGATTGCCGAAGCCTCATACATTCCCCGTCCAGAAACCTGGCTTTACTGGCAGCAAGAAAAACAATTATTTGTCATGTGGACTCGCAGCTCCTCCTACATTATCGTCTGGTAAAAAAAACCCATAGTAGCAGGCAAATTACTTTGTTAAAGAAAATCCAGCTGGGACATCTTCCTGATATTTTATCACTTTATTTACTTTTGCACTAAACTAAGAATGACTGGATCAATGTATCTGTTAATTAAAATGTTTCTGTCAAAGAGCCACACATTTTGTTGGCTAGCTTCTTTACCAACTGCTCGGAAAGTCTGTTCAAATCCTGTCACAATCCATTGATGCAAAAGCACACAAAAGTCACAACTACAGCTCTCCCTACAACTGACTGCAATTAATTAACTATACGATATAAAAGGAAAGGTACCAATAGAGGTTGTCCTCCCCTTCAGCAGATCCATCATGTGTGATTTGGGCGTCAGTGGCGTTTGCAGCCAACCCGAAGTCTCTACTCCTTCAGGTCATGTAGGATATTAGCCACTGCAGCTCTGTGTTGGTCATCATGCAGCTCATGGTTTACAGTGCCAAACAGACTTCTGCATGAGATTAGCTGGACTAGAAAATTATATAAAAGCTGCTTGTCGTTGGAGATCTCACGTCTTCTCATTAACAGTCGCCTTGCCAGCTTCATACCGCCAAAATACACACAAGATTCTAATCGCTCAGATTCCCTCCTGCATTAGATTTCTGCATCATCACTTGGTAAAATGCTTACATCAGAGATTAATAACACTTGTAATACATGCTGCTTTTATCTGTGCTGTAAAATCATTATATTGCAGTTTCTCTTCATAATAGTTTCTATAGGAAGTGTAACTCCCTGCAATGACATCGTAAAATAATATCATTGAAATAGACTTTCATCGTGCTGCCTGCTGCAGTGGTGTGGAGATTTAAAAACCATCTGTAATATTTACTCTTCAGTCAATATTTCCACTGTATTCTGTTTGAGTTACTGCTTTTAATGTTATACGTAGAAAGTATTGGTTTCAATGCTTCTGTCTGCTGTCTCTCGTTTTCTTCATCTTTGCCTTTGGTATTGCCTTTATGCTAATGAGCACACCATATTCAATATTCAATTTTTATGTTAATTCAAACATCATTTACTGGATGTTCAGTAGCCTTTAAAATGTCACCGTTTACAGAGAACAGAGATCTTTAAATGAAGAGGGTCAATGAATTAGTAGGCAGGAGAAATTAGCACTTAAAACCCCATTAACAGAAAAGTGTCTTCATTCAGGGGCATTAAAGGATTTCACATTTTACACAGAATAAAACTGTTAAAATAACAGAAAAGACAGAAGAGTAGAAAAAAAGAACATATGTAGAATAGAATAGAATAGAATGAAAATTACAAAAGTTTAGAACAGAGTTGAACAATCAGGATACAACTGAAGATACAAAAGGATGGTAACAAAGACCATGATTAAAAACATGTAAAGTATTTAACTGAACAACATCAGATAGAACAGAAGAAAATGTATTCGAACTGAGAAGAAAATTATACAAGAAATATAAAGGATCTAACCGAATAGACTGAATACATACGACAAAAAAAGAATGAAGAATGAACATAACAAACAGGCAAAAAAGAAACTGTAGCAAACAAACTAAATATAAAAACAAAAAAAAACTGAAACAGAACAAATGGAATAGAATAGAATAGAATAGAATAGAACTGAATGGAATAGAATAGAATGGAATAGAATAGAATAGAATGGAATAGAATAGAATAGAATAGAATAGAATAGAACGGAACGGAACGGAATAGAATAGAATAGAATAGAATAGAATAGAATAGAATAGAATAGAATAGAATAGAACGGAATGGAATAGAATAGAATAGAATGGAATGGAATAGAATAGAATAGAATGGAATGGAATAGAATAGAACAGAACGGAATGGAATAGAATAGAATAGAATGGAATAGAATAGAATAGAATGGAATAGAATAGAACTGAATGGAAAGGAATGGAATAAAATAGAATGGTATGAACACAATAGACTGGAAAGCACAAACAGTGTGAAGTCAAACAGACTAGAACAAACAGAATACAGTGAATACAGAAACAGCATATAATTTAATCAATAAAAGAAAAGAAAACGCAGAAATGAGGAGAAGGAATAACAGAGCAAACAAACAGAACAGAACACATGACATTAAAGTAGCTGTGTTGAAGTGGCTGAGGTCACAGCCACACGTGGAAGCTGTGCATCGTTGCTGTGGCTTACACTTCCCACACACACAAAGTCATCTGTCTTACATACACACACCCATACACACGCACACACACACACACGCAAACACACACACACACACACACACACACACACACACGCACACACACACACCAACACAAACACATACACAGCAAAATTGCACCAAAAAAAGTCAGCAAGAAGTAAAACTGTGACCAATGTGAAACTAAACATCCGCAGCTACAGTGGAGACTATTCTAAGTGCACTCTGAATTACACCGACTGATATGAGCTTCCCAATTATCACCAGTGTTTTGTGCTGCTGTGAGCTTTCAAGGGACATTAGCGATTCACTGAAAATGAGGAAGTGAAACCTTGACGACTCGTGTTCCTGTGTTGTGTGACAAGCTAAGCAGTGCATGTTCAGTCCACCTGACTGCTGCTTAGGGAGGTTTCCTCTGCTGAGAACAGAGGCCTTTGAATCATCCTGTGGGGAACAATTGTGTCATTTCCTCTAATGGCAGGCTTCTACAATGCACATTATGCAATGCATGGTACTGCAGCTTGATAGACTTGTATTACTCAAAACACCACTGCAGAAAAGAAAAAAAATCTGCCATATTTCTCACCCCATTTACTCAATAATAAGCAAAGACATGTCTTTTGAGGATGGGCTTTTGTTTTGTTTCATCTTCTCTTTTATGTAAATGCTCCATCACCCCTCGCACCCACTTCAAACTTTCTACCATTTCCTCGCGTAAAGTATTTGTGTGGTGAGCCTGATGGTTGAGTTCCATCTTGTTCACTACCTTACAGCTAGACAACTGTTTCTCCAGCCCTCCTCCATCAGCCCCTCTCCCCTGACATTTGGTGTTGCCCTGAGTTATGTTTAAGAAGAATATTTCAGCCCTTCTATTTATAATGTTGTTTCAAAACATTTTTACAAGAAATACTTGAGAAGGCCGATGGGTCTATTCAAATATTTTTGCTAAAACACATCAGATGGAGCTAAGGTCAGTTCCATCTGATTGTGAGTATTAACTCTCTATGGCATGACCTGCTTAAAAACAACAGCTCGACAAGGTATCAAGATATCTGATTAGTTGTGTTAGGGCTTTAATTATGCAGGTATGAAACTACAGTAAAAATGACTCAGGTACCAATTCATTTTCTGTATTGACTGTCTTGGTAAGACTAGAGAAGAGACAATAGCACATTCATATCTGTACGCTAAATAGAAGACTTGCTCTGTTAAAGTTGATAACCCATATACCTATCATTAGACTCAAAAGGAGGGAAAGAGCTAGCTTTCTGCAAAGGTAAAATAACAAAAACAAATAAAATGCAAAACTGAGCACATCATTTAACACCTTACATCATGTTTCCTTCATCCCTATCTAAACTGAAAAGTAAAGTTGAGAAGTTGAGGCTTTTCGATGTGCTATTTCTCATACTATGACAAAATGAATGAAGAATAACAACAAAATAAATAAAGAACTTGACTAGGCAAATTTGAAGGTGCTGCTAAGTGATTTTTTGTCAGATTCATGCCAACGGTTTCCAGTCTTGGTGCTAAGATAAGATAAGATAAGATAAGATAAGATAAGATAAGATAAGATAAGATAAGCTAAGCTAAGCTAAGTGACCTTTAGCTTTGTCTACATAACCTCAATGCAGGCAGATACGAGAGTCGTTTAAAAGTACACAGAGGTTCAGGTTACATGCTAATGGTCATTTGTATTAGTTCATATAATTCCAAAAGTGTTTAATGTTGAGCTATAGAGGCCATAAGAGGTTTATGTTAGCTACTTAGCCAGGCGGCAAATTGCTACAAAAATGAGGCAAGACAATTTTCTCAGGTATTGAGAGGGCACAAGAATTCCAGATAACACAGAAAACGTTAAAAGAGAAATTGTATTTATTTTCATTAAGACTACAAATTCCCTTAAATCCTGTGTCATTTATCATAAAAACATTGTGTGTAGACTGAAAAGCTCATGATGCATTGAGTGGGTTGATCTACTTGAGAGAGATAATGTCTTGAGACATCCTGTTCATGCTTTGTTTTTCTCTCAGACCATCACTCCTGATTTCCCTGCTGATGAGCTGATCTAAAACCTGGGTCTCCCCCACCTCCCCCCTGTGACAACACCCCCTACCTGGTAGAAGGCTCTGAGGTGT
The DNA here is from genome assembly GCF_963584025.1 of Labrus mixtus. Taxonomy (NCBI): domain Eukaryota; kingdom Metazoa; phylum Chordata; class Actinopteri; order Labriformes; family Labridae; genus Labrus; species Labrus mixtus. The sequence goes on along the minus strand of NC_083621.1, from coordinate 11,850,181 downwards.
CGATTTAAAATCGAAAAGTTCTGTACTCTCAGCATGTGGTCACTTCTCTCGCTGTTGTACAGCCGCTCCACTTTGGGGTTCTGGTCTCTGAGACAAACAGAAAAGAGACACAGCGTTGATTAACTGCAGCTTAAACAAACAGCCCAGCACCACATCGGTCCAGATGCATCCTTATACAACAGTGCATAAGCAGCGAGTGAATAAAATTTTAATGAGCCTGAGACACGAGCAGAGCGAATCGACATGCAATTATTTAGTGGAATAACGTGGCTTAGGTCGCGCCAAATTAATCAGCTGTTCTGCAAATGCATCTCATCTTGCCAGTTGAGAAAGAAAAGATTTTTTTCTACTGAAAATTGAACATGAAGATAAGGAATCCAGCAGAGATTACTAACTGGCTGGTCCATGCAGTGTGCAGAACACCACATCATGATACACTGTAATTAGTTGTAAGTATGTATGGATTACACATTTATGCCATCCTTTCACACAGGTTGCAGAACAATGTGAGATTACGAAAGGTAAGGTGATGAATGTTAATCACATTAAGCAACAGATCTAAGAGTCTACAGCCATGCTAGAGGCAGTGAGCGGCTTGAACTATAGGCACAGCCGTGCTTTCAGCTCAATGTTTATGCCAACATGATTACAATGCTGATCCATGCATACTGATGTCAAGACAGTTTGTTACCAAACTCAACATCTTTGATTAATCTATTCTGTTAGCTTTAACATTTGCATTAAACAAAACGGTAATGTCATTTGTTTTGTGCAGATTTGGTCAGAAAATAGATTTTCACAAAGAAAAACTTTGGCGGGATGATAGTAAGGATTCTTAAAGAAATAAACATTTCTCCCCTAGGTATTTATGAATTATGTACCACATGTGGTGACATCCACCCAGTGTTTGGATATATTTATTTTGTATAATAATAATGTTTGAGACATTTTATGAAAAACAGAACATGTAAACTTCATTGATGTATTAGAGGAGAAAGGGTTCTTAAAATGTGTTTTCATCCCATCAAGACCATAAATGCTTGTACAATTTTTATTTAGAAATTGAGCAAGAAGATAATGAGAAGGTTTAATCCGTACCAAAGTCATGGATAGTGAGTCAGACTGAAAGTCCTAGTTACAAGTCGCTGCACGGTTAAAATAATGTACATCTTACCCGTAATGGTTTGTCCATCAGGACTGACCTTTAATTTGGAGGAATTTTGGTTTGTCTTTTTGGTATTTCGGTTTCCCCCGTTTATTTTGCAGAAGTTATTGTCTTAAAAATATCCAAGGACGCTTTTTGCATCTAACTAGGATTTTTACATCACTGTCACAAGATTACAACTTCAGACTTTTTCCTTACGTTAATGAAAGGCTATAAATTTTGTTATTGTATGTTTTTTAAATAATTATTATTTCGTTTGGTTGTCAGTTCTACTGCATACAGTGCATGGCAGCAAGGCAATGAAGCAATAAAAAACTGATCAATCTTACATGATCCTCATGACCTCATTGAGGAAAATCCCATTGGTCAGCCTCATGTAGCGGTCCCTGGTACTCTGGGTTATTGAGTTTACTTCCATGTATTGGCTGTAGAGAGGGACGCCATCCTCTCTCTCAACCATCTTCTCAAACAGCTGAACCTGTGAGAGACAGGGAGGAATCCTGTAGTGAGTTTTGATATTAGGGGAAAATGTGTAGCAGGAGGTGGTAGAAGAGGAGGAAGGCAGAGACAGGAGCAGAGAAAGTACACGGAGAGACAGAGACAGAGAGCGAGAGATAGAGAGAGACAGGGAGAGAGACAGAGAGACACAAAGAGAGAGAGAGAGAGAGAGAGAGAGAGAGAGAAAGAGACACAGGGAGAGAGAGAGAGACACACAGGGAGAGAGACAGGGAGAGAGAGAGACACAGGGAGAGAGACAGAGATAGAGAGAGAGAGAGAGATAGAGAGAGAGGCACAGGGAGGGAGAGAGAGAGAGACAGACACAGGGAGAGAGACAGAGAGAGAGAGAGAGAGACACAGGGAGAGAGAGAGAGAGACAGGGAGAGAGACAGAGAGAGAGAGAGAGAGAGACAGGGAGAGAGACAGAGAGAGAGAGAGACACACACAGGGAGAGAGAGAGAGAGAGAGACACAGGGAGAGAGACAGAGAGAGAGAGAGAGAGACACACAGGGAGAGAGACAGAGAGAGAGAGACACAGGGAGAGAGACAGAGGGAGAGAGACAGAGAGAGAGAGAGAGAGAGAGACACAGGGAGAGAGAGAGAGAGAGAGACAGGGAGAGAGACAGAGAGAGAGAGAGAGAGACACAGGGAGAGAGACAGAGAGAGAGAGAGAGAGAGAGAGAGACACACAGGGAGAGAGACAGAGAGAGAGAGACACAGGGAGAGAGACACAGGGAGAGAGACAGAGAGAGAGAGAGAGACACACAGGGAGAGAGAGAGAGAGAGAGAGACAGGGAGAGAGAGAGAGAGAGAGACAGGGAGAGAGAGAGAGAGACAGAGAGAGAGAGAGAGAGACACAGGGAGAGAGACAGAGAGAGAGAGAGACACAGGGAGAGAGACAGAGAGAGAGAGAGAGAGAGACAGGGAGAGAGACAGAGAGAGAGAGAGAGAGAGACACAGGGAGAGAGACAGAGAGAGAGAGAGAGAGAGAGACACAGGGAGAGAGACAGAGAGAGAGAGAGAGACAGGGAGAGAGACAGAGAGAGAGAGAGAGAGAGACACAGGGAGAGAGGGAGAGAGACAGGGAGAGAGACAGAGAGAGAGAGAGAGAGAGACAGGGAGAGAGACAGAGAGAGAGAGACACACACACAGGGAGAGAGAGAGAGAGAGAGAGACACACACAGGGAGAGAGAGAGAGAGAGAGAGAGACAGGGAGAGAGACAGAGAGAGAGAGAGAGACACACAGGGAGAGAGACAGAGAGAGAGAGACACAGGGAGAGAGACAGAGGGAGAGAGACAGAGAGAGAGAGAGAGAGAGACACAGGGAGAGAGAGAGAGAGAGACAGGGAGAGAGACAGAGAGAGAGAGAGAGAGACACAGGGAGAGAGACAGAGAGAGAGAGAGAGAGAGACACACAGGGAGAGAGACAGAGAGAGAGAGACACAGGGAGAGAGACACAGGGAGAGAGACAGAGAGAGAGAGAGAGAGACACACACAGGGAGAGAGAGAGACAGGGAGAGAGAGAGAGAGAGAGAGAGAGAGAGAGAGAGAGAGAGAGACAGGGAGAGAGAGAGAGAGAGAGAGAGAGAGAGAGAGAGACAGGGAGAGAGACAGAGAGAGAGAGAGAGAGAGACAGGGAGAGAGACAGAGAGAGAGAGAGAGAGAGAGAGAGAGAGAGACACACACAGGGAGAGAGACAGAGAGAGAAAGCGGGGGAGATAGAGTATTGCAAACATTTCTACAGTGCAGGAAGCCACTTGAGTCGGAGCACCTGTCTGGACAGGTGGGATCTATGCTCTCACACTGGGAAGCACTTCACAGTGACAGGCAACCAGGCAGGACCGCTGCCAAGGTTTCTCTCCCTCCTAAGAAGAGCCAGGCCAATGCAAACTGCAATATAATGAGGCTTATTCCCACCTGTACTTCCTAAAAACTGCACAGTCTGTAAACAGAGCAACCAGCTCGACTAGGTTCATCTGATTAGGTGAGGAAGAGCAGCTGAAGACCCTGTGAGAGTGTAAACTGGGCAGCAGAACAGAGCTGTTAGACTAGATGTCCTTCATCATGTTAAGCACGGCGAAAGCCCTCATGTGCATAACTAACTGCCCAGCTGAAGTGTCCTTCAGCCACTAAACCTCGGCTGGCTTCAGGCTGTTGAACCTGACCTCTGACCCCTCTTTAGTGGAGGATAACAATACAGAGAATATCCCCTGCAAGGTTCAGCACAGTGTGACATTATATTGTAAACAATGTTCATTGACCACAAGGGGATATAAATCCCCCTGGGCGGATTCATCTACCATGTTGAAAACCCAGCAGAAAATTCAGCCTGTTCGAAACACAACAAATCCTACAGACTAAACCCTCCTTGAATTCTTTTCAAATCAGAGACAGCCCAAGGACACGGAAGTTGCAATGCCGGGAGGAAAAAAGTAGTCATTGAGAGACAAGGGAAGCTACCAAAAGGAGAAGTAGGGTGTTTGTTTTGTTCTAAACAACGCCAAGAAAGTATCAATTCTGAATTGAGCACGTTATTTAGCCACTCGTATGTTTGTGTAGGTATATAACAGGAAGGTACTGCTTTTAATGTCACCTTACTTTTCATTCCTAAAACAAGCTAATAAAAAGTTTAGTGCAGCAGTGTCTTTGGCAGGTTGCTAAACAGTTTCTTCAGAATATGTTTTCTTTTTTTTTTTTCTCCTCTCTTTGCTTCTAAAAATGATGACCTTTCCTTTAACTGGGAGTGATAAATGATAAATGACGTACCCATTGCACCAACGCACTCTCCATGAATTCCTCTATTATCTCCATAATGTTAGAGTCCATTGTGGTGTTAGGGGAGCAGCGGAACACTACAGAAGCTAATTAAAAGTATTTTCAACGCTGTGTATATAATGAATCAAAGAGAGAGAGAGAGAGAGAATCCATCATGTAGCGTCAAGTGAAGTAGTTTGACATTTCTGCGGCCCTTCCCCTGCCTCCCCTCCGCCTCGCTGCTGTCTCTTCCTCTCTCTGACTGTTTGTCAGTTAGTTTCATTGCAAAACCACACCGGAATTTTCAAACAGCACATGTTGCGCTTTTTGTAAGGCGACATTATTACACGCCCTCCACACATCAGTTAATATTCTCAGAGATCATAAATACTGAAGAAGTGTTCCTAAAATGGCCCAAAAAAATAGCATCGGGTTGTGTATGCAAAGAACCTATGCCTTTTTAATCAGGATATGAAGATTTAATGTGATCAAAGCCTGAAAAAAAAAATCGCTCTATAGGCCTACGAAATGTTTGACTTTTGTTTTTCAAAATATAAATCCACGTTGATGTAGCCTAAATGAATTTTTTTTTTTTTTTTTTTTTTACAGAAAGGTGATTTCCATAAGAAACCAAGACACCCATCGCACCAACGCACTCTCTAAAGAATACTTACGTAGCATAACTTACAGCAGGGGTGGCCCCCATCAACCCTCAACGTGGCCCTCAGGTCAATTTTTACACATCAATTATTTGGAAACATGAAGAAAACGTGACAAAATCTGCCATGAAATCATGAAAACCAGAAATATGTCCATAATAATAATTGATCACTGATATATGTTGAAGTTAAATTGGAGATTAAATTGACTGTAATCGTTTTTGTGCACTACAATTTGGCCCTCTGGCAGTGAGAATCAAATGAATGTGGCCCTTGCTGTGACCAAAGTTGCCCATCCCTGACTTACAGGTACCCGGAAAAATGACAGAGGATTTGAGTGGACGTTGCTAAAGCTGCTTCTCCCAATTCAAGTACTGTGTAACAGCGACCTCTGGTGGTGGACATTTAAACTACGCCTACTTGTTCGGCTCTTACATGACATCATTATTTTCGTGACAACAACAGTGGGGGAAGTGTTACTAAGCAGCTCTAATTTTACTTTGGCGCTTCACTTCCTGTATAGTGAAAGCTCTTCTGTTTTTTTTAGTTCTCAGTATCTGCAGTAGACCTAACAGTATTTCTCATATATGGACTCATCATAGTTAAGGGGTAGGGTTACACATTTATATATCTTTTTTAAGCATAGCGTCTGTGTCTATTTCTACTGAAGGTGTTTTGTGGTGGCTCACAGATGCGAACACATATGACTACAATACAGAAGGTCATAAATAATCACTGCAATTATTTTTTATCTCCAGTTGTGGTCTTAATGTGTTTAAACATATGTATCATATGAACAATGGGTTTGTTTTTTTTTAACCTGAAATCCAGATTTCAACTACACTCCTCTATCACACTTCCATACATGTTTATGATCAGTGTTAATCTGCTTCTTATGAATACAATAACACATTCATGGACCTTATTCTGTGACTTTTATTTAAGAACAATGAGCACACAGTATAGATTGGTTCCTAAAGGACAGATTATTGTGATACAGCCTTGTGAATAAAAAGCATTTTAACACTGTTTTACTTTATAATATAACTAACAACATGTTGTGTAAGTGTGCAGCTGCCTCTGTCCTTGTATGGCAGAGTGTGTTCCTGTTCACTGTCAGTGATGCTTGTGCAGCAGTTTCTGGGATTAACTACACCAGGATTATCAGATTGTTTCAGAGCTGCGCAATAGACAAGATGACAGCTTCATATAGGGCACCACACTCTCTCTCACACACACACACACACACACACACACACACACACACACACACACACACACACACACACTTTTAATCCAACACTCCTTGCTCAACTCAGATAAACCAGAATGTGTTCCTGCATTATGTACAAAAGAAAGCCAACACTAAAAAGCAGTTAAAAACGTCTACCTTTAATATATAATTCATATGCGGTGCCATTTTAACACACTCCTAAGCATTTCCATTCCAGTTTAGTACAACAGCTGTTAGATGAATAATACAGTGCAAATGGGATAAACTTTACAATCAAGTGATTTCAAATTCGCAAAACTTGAACCAACTGGCATAATCTGTTAAAAAATATGTATTTTTTTGTGAACACTAAATCTTTTCACTCTTCTAGTTACAACAAAAAGTATTACTCATGAGGCCCAGCACCAAGGAGATGTTTGTTTTGGTGTCTGTGCAGAGCCTGTTAGGATTTCATGCCTTGTTTTGGCCTTGTGTGAGGGGGGTCACTGCTGGAGAGTAAATCAAGCCTAACATGTCAAAACCAAACAGGTGTTTTACCCGCTCCCAAACAAGAAACCTAGGACCATTCCTCATCTCGTATAACCCTCCCTCCTCAGCTCATGTTTCAGTAACTTCCCCTCTAGCTGTCAGCCGTAGTAGAAGCAGCCTTCTCACTGGTGTTATCAGCAGCTTTCTCTGGGTCTTCAGCTTCAGATGGCTCTTGTGTAGCGCTGGGGTTAACTTGGCCAAACTTTAGCAAGATGAGCGCCTTTGCTTTGAGGTCCTCAAAGGTTTCCTTTAGACCCTTCTCCAGGATATAGCCCTGACTGTCCTCTGCTGGATCTTCCAGAGCCATGGCGCCTTCCACAGCTGTCTGCAGGTAGCGCAGGCTCAGAACTACGGACATCTGGACAGAAATAAACAATGAAGGTTTAAAAAAAACTTCAAAATCATTGCAAGGGTGCAGTGTTGTCACCAAATAAGATGGTCAATTAGCTTAAAGGGCTGATGTCGAAAACACTGTCTATAGGCCACTAATACGAATAAAGCTATCAATATAACTTTCATTAACCTGATAGCTTTAAAGGATGTTCATATTTTAACACACTGCTCTTCACTCTGTGTATGCTTCCCTTCTGCATGTGCTGTCTGAGCTTCTGCAAAGACAAACATTCCCTAACCTTGTCATAAAGTCCTCTATTTTTTTTTTTTTTTTTTTTTACAAGTGATTGTAGTTCATTTTAATCATGGGAGAATAAACATGATCATATCAGGCATTACGTTATGCCACAGGGTGAAATGCATGGAGATAAGACAAAGTCAATTTCAGACAATGTCAAAAACATTCACACTTTGAAGGCTGAATGAGTTAAGGAAACGACTGACAGCGCTTAGCGTGAGTGTGTGTGTGTGTGTGTGTGTGTGTGTGTGTGTGTGTGTGTGTGTGTGTGTGTGTGTGTCACAGAGGGGAAAGTTTTATTCTTATTCATTCTCATTGATTTTCTATTCTGGACATCTTTTGTAGACATGTTAAAAAAAAACATAAGAACAATGATTTCGGAACATTTAAATCAATATATCAGAGATTATGTAAATTCTGCAATTTTCAACTTTACTAAAGGAAAAACTTGACATCCAAACAATGATGAGTAAAGATGCAGCCAAAATAAAGCAACATATCAGTTTTGCCCTAGTCAGTGCTGTACAACACATTTATAGTTTTATCACGATCCTCCTTTTTCCTCTTTTGTTTGATCTCAGGCTGCAACGGTGCTATGGTGGACCAGATGAAAACTCCATATTGGTTTACTGAATGTTTTTTTAAGGAGGTGTTCACACATCCAGTTGTCTCTTCAGGTAGGTGCATAGGGTGACAAACTGCCTTGAAAAGAAAAATCCCGCACACTACTCTTGCTCAGTATCACCAAATTTAAAAAGCAAAATCACAACGTTTCGGTCCCTCTGGTACCTTTGTCAAGTGTGTTGATTGGTTTACTGCATGTAAAAGTGTCTGATTAGCAGTGTCCTGTTAAACATGTGTATAAACTTCCTTTTGCAGCCTGAGGTTCTGCTTTATTTCTATAGAATGTGAAAGCAATACTTATATTTGTCGAGGGATTTAAAGTACGTGTTCATAACAAGAAAGCGATGATCAATGTCAAAGTGTGAAATCAATGTGTGGCATTGAGATTTTCTTCCGTTTCAGTTGTCATGGCAGTCTGTAGCCTACATCAGTAGACAACTGTTAGTTCAATTGTTTGGATAGTTTCTTCTATTTTACTTCATTAAAATGATTGAGCTGTTGTTTTCACTCCATCCTGTAACCTACCTGTATCAAGATGACTGACAGCACTCCAGGACCAGTTGAGTTCATCAGGCCCATGTAGTAGTCAATCAGGGCCTGCCTGCAGCCACGGCTGTGCAGGTTGAGCTCCTCTGATTGGTAGTCGTAGCTGTGGTGGGCGCTGTTATCGGTCAGTTGGTTCTGGAGGCAGGGGCGAGGGGAGCGCGGGTTACAGCAGCTGAAAGGAACGCCGTCCAACAGGTAACGTCCGTCCACGTTACTCCGGATACGACTGAAGAGAGACGAGAGAGGGGGGACAAGTGATGGGAACAGATTATAAGGGGATTTTAATCATTCTATTGGAGGTTAACGCATACCATTTCAAATTCAGAGAGATTAATGGCCTTAATTAAGCTTAAACTCCACTCTACACTCATGATAAATGATCAGTGCTTCTATTGAAGTGTCATCATGTCATAACCTTTCTGTTAACTCATCCCTTTCTCTTGTTTCATCTTTGACTAACCTTTCTGTGCTCAGTTCATGATCAACCTTTCCATCTATTCTGCCTTTCTCTTCAAAAGCAAAGGCCAAATCTATTTTTAAAACACTCTTCCACTACCTTCACATCATTCTTTTTTCCCTAGCATTCCCCTCTCTTTTCTTTACTATATTGTCTGACCTTTTTAAATGTGAAGTCTAATTATTGGTCATTCATTAAGTGCTCAATTTCCATCTTATCTCTGTCCTGTGAACCATCATCAGTCTAGTGTCTCCAGTATGCTCTTTTCCTTGTTGTGTTTGCATTGTGATGCACTCACTCTTTGACATCCTTGGAGGTGAAATCCAGATATCTGTTGCTCACCCACTGAACCTCGAACCAGTCTCTGAAATTGCTGTTTCCACAACACTGAAACTCCATCTGCAGACGATCAATGGTCTCTTTCTGAAAACAGCGGCCCGGCACATCTGTGTCCTTGTAGAAGCGAATGCCATTCCTCAGGCCGACCTTACAGCAGAGATAGAGACAGAGAGAGAGAGAGAGAGAGAAAAGAAAATGAGAAAGAATAGGGGGATTTCACTGCACTGTATGACATGCAGCTCTTTTCTGTCTTTTTAAAAAAAAAAGTTGTTTAGTTTAGTTTAGTTGTTTGTTTTTGCTCGAGGTACAGAAAACCCCACTTTTACTTAAGAGACACTCATTCTAACACCCTCCAATTACTACCAAGCCAATCGATCCCACCTTCAGGGACTCCTCCAGGTGCCCCTGCAGGGCATAGCTGAGCACCACCACAGCGAAGAGCAGAAAAGACAGCAGCGTGGCTACAACAAACCAAGCCAGCAGGAAAGCTTTCCATCGGGGGAAGCGGCTTGGGTCCAACGAGTCCTGACACACACGAGTGGCAACCCAGTTGGTGCCGATGGAGGCCAGGCCCACCAGCATCAGGATGTTGGGCACCACATGGATCTCTGTGTTGTCCATCACCTCAAGAAAACAAGACCACAGTCAAAAAGGGAACATATCATCATATCATCAGCCAACCGGAGGTCACTTTCTCTTCTCACTCTCCTGCATTCAATTAGCCTTATCTGTTCTGAAGAGGACCTCGCCAGCCAAGTGCTTCAATTAGCTGCTGATGCAAAAGCTACTATGGAAGCATAGTGACAAATGTAATTCATTGCCCTGCTCATAGAAAAAGTCAATTATGACTGGGTTTATTATTGGATGACTTTTCGAAATTCTGTCAGCCGTAAAAAGCAACTTTGTTGTTTTAAAATTAGCATTTAAAACGCCTTCACCTTCTAACATTATCATCCTGTTATCTATCCAACCAGAAAACATAATTACAGAAATAATAGGAAGTCATTTTCACTCTCTGTTGAACAATAATTCTTGGTGATGATCTGTAAAAGTTCAGTAAGTAAAGTGCAAACCAACTGTCTAAATGATGCATTTGTCCAAAAGTATGAACAAAGACTAAACTATTGTAAATGCTGTCCGTAAGATCTTTAATCCTCCTGACACTATTATGTTGTTGAGAACAGCTCAAGTGTTTCCTGCTATTTATTCCCTCTGATGCATCTCTACACTAAAGCAATGACACTTTTTGCAGCACAAATAAAAGATTATGAAGCCTGGTTCTCTGACAGGACATCAATAAATATCTGAAGGCATGTCTTCATGGCCTGAAGCTTTTCCTGTGCAGTCTGCTGCATATCAATGCGTCCAACCTTTTCAGATCAATCAGTAATCAATCCAAACCAATGAGCACTTGATGTGAACAAACGCATCAATGTGTTAGAGGTCATTACTTCCACCTGCTTGTCGAGTGACCCCAATTCAGTACACAATTAACTTCAGTTACATGCAGATTTTAATATAAGCCTTTCATGAATCTGCTCGAATGTCACTGTGTATATTTACACAAGTGTTGTAGCTGTGTGTCGTGTGTTTGTATTGGTGGATTAAGATGTAGAGATACGTATGAATCAAAGGCAGCATACAGCACACAGTCAAAAATCATAACTTGAAGAGCAAAAGAGCATGTTATATTTTTGTAATTAAGGCCAGTGTTTTAACTTCGAGACTTTAGCCTTTCAGCTGATGTTGCATGTATTTGCATGTGTTTATTTCCCTCTCTCTACCTCGGCCCTGCGGAGCAGCTCTGTCTTAATGTAAACACCCAGACAGAAGACGAAGGTCCCACACATCACAGCCAGCCAGGAGAGCAGCCACAGGCCCTGCGCCAGATGCACCCGCCGCTGCTGGGTGAACTTCATCTCCAACAGCACCATGGCTCACAACTGTTCACAGACCAACACAAAGACCAGAGAGCAAACAAAGATAATAGATGGCTGGAGAGATGAGAGTGAGTTCAGTTAAATCTGCTCGAAAATGTGACTGTCAGTCCAGAGGTTGCCAGCTGCATGTAGGAGACACTCAGGTCAGAGGCTGGTGGTTTTAATGGAGCAGAAATACAGTTGTCAGTCCAGTCCTTGAACGTATTGTTTGTTTAGTTATTAGCAGGTTGAGCTCATCTAAGTTGTTCCAGGTGGAAGCGATAAGCAGGTAGATCCCCTCTACAATGAAGGACACCGTCGACTTCGGATGGATAATCCAAAAACGTTTCACTTGTTTGCTGAAAGCGTTCCAAAAATATAATCCAAATATGTGCAGGTAAAAACATGTATTTAAAAAAAAAAAGAGAAGAAGAGAGAGATTACTTATTCCAGAGAAGACAGGTTTGTCCCTCAAGTTAATTGCTGAAACCCCAGTAGTCCCCCCCCCTTCAAGAAGAAACCAATGATTTATTCCTTTTGATGGGATGTTTCCTTTTGATGGCACCCCTCTGTAATATGTATGTAAGGCCCCCCCCCCCTAAACCGCTTCAGCCATGGTTGGAGGACAGAAAGACTGGCCAAAGTTGAGAGTTTGGAGCCATAATCCCCAAAGAGAGTCCCTGGGATCCTATTAAAGTCCAGGGACCAATAGGAAAGCAGGCCAGTGTCTGATCAGCAAACTTGTTCCGACGGACACATAGTAAGGGAGGGACTATTAGACAATTATGACAGGTGGACTTACCTGGAATTCCTCTAGCCCAACCTATGAATGACAGACAAATATCCTTTGCCCTTAAATACAGCCAATTGAAGCAAATGAAGAAGTACAAAAATGTACCCTTAGTTAAGTCTTGCAATCAAAATCTTATTGAAGAATCAGAATCAGAAATATCTTATAAATCCCTGGGGGAAATTCAGGAAAGCAAGAATACAGAAACATTAATAGCTACATTTACTCATGTTTTCGACGTAAATATACTAATTCAGCTGAAAAATGACCCCTTTTTAAATTAAATTCTTATCACACAGGTAACACAGTTTGATTGTCAATTTTTGATTGTACTGTGGATGGTGGAAGTGGAGCTCGTTCATGTTTGGTAGTGTCTTCAATAGGCTATACTATTGCTCCCAACCCAGGGGTTGGCCCCTCCAAAAGCTCACAAGTTAAATCTTAGGGGCCATGATTGAACTATTGAGAGTACAGAAGAAAGGTCTGAAACCCCGTCAGTGCTTCTTTTGGATTCTATTGTTGTAGAACATCGTTATTTTTAATTGAATAATGCAGAGGGTAATGTGTGTGTGTGTGTGTGTGTGTGTGTGTGTGTGTGTGTGTGTGTGTGTGTGTGTGTGTGTGTGTGTGTGTGTGTGTGTGTGTGTGTGTGTGTGTGTGTGTTTGTATGTTTTATTAGTTCAGTTGTATCTTTGCTCTTTAAAGGTTCTGTGGAAAATAATTTTCCTTTGGGGACAATAAAGTCTAAAGTCTTGAACATCAAGCAAAGTGAAAGTAAGACAGAATGGGATTATGGATGCAATGCTGTAGGGAGAGAGGTTGGTTGGGCAGGATCAATAGGATTAACTGTTATTAAAAGTATTTATGACCGCTTGAGTCAATTTGAAGCCAGCCTCATGTTAGCAGCACTTACAACACATCACTTTCACTTATATCTACACATTTGAATGATCTTTTAAAGCACCTAGTAGTCACATGTAAAGTGGGAATGATTTAAAGGATTGCTTATGTTGAATTAATGAGCAAACTTGTTTAGCCCTCTAGTGGCAGAGATGGAAATGATGGTCCAGTCAGAGTCATATCTCAACATTTGGTGTCCCTGTTGGCAATATTTTTACTTGCAAACCATGAATAATGGACAGATGTAATCTGAGCTGGTGCATTAATTTAACATAAATATCTTTATTGGTAGAACAGCTGTAATGACACGTTTATATTTTAAATGAATGTAGAACAACATTATTCATAATTGCACAATGCAGAGGGTGAAGTATACACATAATGAAACACTGGGTTCATACAGATTACGATAACATTCAGATGTAGATGCTGCACCGGATACAGTTTGCATTCCCTTATTACCTTTAACATAATTACAGCTTCAGACACATAACTATTAACACTTCAGAATGGAAGGGCCTCCCCATTAAACATTTCATATATATACACAAACACAGAGTCATTATTTATTTACAAAAGTATATCCTTGTAGATTACTAAAATTATACATATATTCAAAAATTATGTGTCAATTAAAGCTTTAAATATTTTTTTATTATAACTTCATATAAATTAAGAGCAGCCTTTGTTGGCTTTTCAGAATATCAACAACCAGTCTGTTCAACATCGTTCATAAAGTAGTGAGGGAACAGTGCGGTGGGAAAAATATCAAGAGGTATTCTGCTTGGATGAAATATGACTAACAAGAGAAGAAATCAAATTTCTTTCACTGAAAAAGAAAACGATTAGGAACTCAGAGAAGTGTGTGAAAGCAGAGCAGTCAGGTTTTATGAGCCGAGTGAGACCCTCTTAGCCCTGCACTGTCATGGTTTTGAAAATGGGTTTGAATTCATTCTTCAAGAACATCAGTCTTTGTCATCCAACAAGCATTTTCTTTAAGTTCGCCCATCAATGGAACATTCTTCTCATAAGAAAATCTGATTTAAGAGAAAACCCCTTGAAAAGAGACAGAGGCTTCAGCTGTCAAATAATGCTGTAAGCCAGTGACCTCAGACCTGTTATAAACTGAATCCATCATGACTTATTCTTTAAGGTTTTTGTCTTCGTTTGTTCTGTTTTTAAATTTTGTGTGACTGTGTTTATTTATTTTATAATGAAAATGTTTGGATGAGTTTGTTCTATTTACATTTCTTCAAACTGACTCCTCTTGAGGCGTTAAGGCCTTTTTCATCCTAACTATTGACAACAGTGTTGGGAGGAGGGTTACACCGTAAAGGAATAGACATAGAAAAAAGCAAAACATATTAATGACTTCTTAATTGACAATGTATCTAAAAAGCTTACTTAAGTCTACACATGACATTCATCAGATCTTTAATTGCATGTTTTTATATTGTTACCCGTTGTTATTATCTATGCATTAACTGCGAGGCAAAAAGTGTTTGCCTCTTATATAGCAAACAATTTTTATCCAATCTACTTCTTCTAAAATCTTCCAATTTGCCAATTTTTATATTTTTACATCAAGCAGGGATTTCCTTTCCCTGTATGGCTTCTGGCTTTAAAATTTTATTTTCAGTACAATATATACAAGCTGTAAAAATGATTTTTCTCATCTTTAGCAGAACAGTTACTTTGTGGATAAAATAGATACATATATAGATGAAATATATGCCATGCTGTTGGGTGGCACTTTCAGTCTGCCACTTTGCCTATTTTGTCTGCTCCACCCGCCCACTACTGCCCACCCTAGTGCTCCTTTCCTCCACCTCCTTCTGGGCTTGCAGCTGCTGCATGAAGTCATCAAGGATCTGCTGAGCGGACGTGGACGTCACATCCACAATGTCCTGCTCCACAAGGGTTACTTTTACCCCTCCATTTCCCATCCAGCTGTCACCTCCCACATGGTCCTGCTGGAGCTTCGGTGGGGCGTCAGCATGGTTGGTGCTGATTTGAGGCTGCTGCTGACTTTGGGGATAAAGAGCTCGGGGTCTGGCAGCATAACTGGCAGCCATTTTCTTATAGATGGCAGTGCTGATGTCATTTACAGAGAAAGGCGGGCTGTACCTGGACTCGTCCTGGTCTGAGAGACTGCTTTCATTCCCTCCCTGTTTGAATGGTATGAAGGCTGTGACCCTCTGCAGACCTGCCTCTGATTTAGCCAGCCAATCCTGTGCTGCTGCGTCCTCTTTTGGAGTGTTTGACGGGTTGTCTGCTCGTGGTGGCTCACTAGAATGGTTGTTTGTGGCAGAGGTCGTCAGCAACTTCTGTGTGGTCTCAGCGGAATTAAAGTGCTTCTCCAATAACTCTTTTATCAAGCACGGCACCTGACGATAAAACACCAACACAAACATTACTCCTGAATGGATCCGCCCCCCTTATCTCCCACAGTGCTCTGTTTGACCTGCAGTGTCCTTCAATCTCTATTTCAACACAGTTTTAGTTAGATCAACTTGTCACATGGTTCCACAATCAATATCTGTTTAAAATATCATACATTTTACTAAATAGGTAGAATCACAGATTTGAATAAAGAGAAGAGAATAGGAAGAATGAAAAGATTTCAGCATGAACTTTTTGTCCCCAGATTTCCTACCTAACTGACTAAAACAATGTCATTGTATATAAACTCTTAAAGCTCCAGCTTGAGCAACTTTCACTGAAAAGTCATGCTCACACATTGATGCATCCCTGTGAAAAATGTAACTTTAAATCCGCTTGGTTTTTACTTCAGTGTAGGTTTTAATGCATATTTAATTTGAATATGCATCTTTACATTGTTGTTGTGTCGGTACTTTTACAGAAGTAAAAGATCCAAGCAGTTATACATCAAATATATTCAGAATATATTGCATATAGGAAGTAGGAATATGTTGTGAAGATTATATCATTTTAAAGTTCTGCTGATCTGCTTCAAAGCTGTGGACCTACAGTGGCTAAAGTTTGTTGTGGTAGTTTCATTCCCAATCTGTGCTGAGCTCTTTATTGACTGATTTATTCCCATACTTGATTCATGTCTTTGACTTAGATGATCCTCTTTTCATTCCTCCTCTTACCTCTGTTATATATTTATGTACATTTTGTAGGAGCCTTTCCAATGACACCTCATCTGTAATTGTTTTTTGCACATTTCAAGTGAAGTTGATTCTATATTTTGGGGCTCTTGTCCCTATGCTCTGATAGCCTCTTCAATAATTCATCTATGCGTTCACACAGAGTGGAGGAGCATTCTAGAAACACACACAATAGATTTCCTGGTGACCACTATTTTATCATCGTAGTGTAAAGCTAAAAAAAAAAACACACACACAATTGGAGGAGTAATTAAAAAAAAGGCTTAAACATGTTAGCAATTACAAATAAATGTATCTATATTTGTGCATTTGAATCATATTTTATGTGTTCATCCTATTAAATGTCATTCATCTAAATTATTCCTACCAAGAATTAGAGAAGACTAATACATTCCAATGGCGTATTTGGTCAACTGTTTGCTATCTACTATATTGACGACAAAAAAGTATATAAAGTATATATTTAAAAAAACAACTGTATGTGGAAGTGTGCAAAAATGTCCAGTAGATGGTGCTGTGCTCACATTAATGTTCTCCAGGGCAGCCATGGTCCTGTGGGCATCCTCCAACTCTGAGCTCAGCTGGGACACACGGTTCAGTAGGTACTTCCTCTCACTGCTCAGGCTCTCTGACTGCACTCATACAAAGCACATGATTGGGCGTCGTTTAAATGTGAATAGCTCAAAGTTTGTGAATGCATGGAGATAATATCTCTCGTTTGTTATTCTGCCAGTGGCTTTAACAATCTTATCTCTATGAAACTTTTTCTCACCGCTATGTGCAGGTGTTCCCCCAACAGACTATTGGCCTGTTTGGTCCCAGAGTGGGTCTCCAGAAGGCTGCAAGGAAGAGGAGTAAAAGAGAAAAAGAGGAACAGGAAAACATAAAACATCCCTGCCAGAATATGTATTATTACTGGGAATTCTACACTCGATAATCCTGTTATTATTTTTTATCTAGGGGTTAAAGACGGCTGTTTCTCTGGCCAAGTGTTCTACTGACTACAAAACAACTGACACCAAATGTTGGCCCGGTGTGAGTTGACTATTCACACCAGTTGTTCCAGTCTGTTGGAGAATGTGTGGTATGTGCCTGGTGGGCCACAGCATTTGTTTGGTGACAAATACAGGCCTGACCGGACTCTCACTGCTGAGTGAGAAGGGACAGAACAGATGTCGTGATTCCCTAAAGTCTCTGCTGACCAGCGGAAAAAAACAAGTCACCGCAGAAATAGAAGACACACAGAAAAGAACAGTGGGGGATGTGTGGCGTTTATCAGTATTTTCCATGGATCAATAGGAACTTTTATGTAAAGCTATAGGGTGACTTGATAGAATTGTATTGATTGCAGTTTGTTCCGGAGGCTATATGTGTGCACACATCACACCATTTCACTCACAGATTGAAGCGTTTGTCCTCTGTACTGTATGTACTGCATCACCCCACCATACATGGAACACGTGTTCTCCTGTCCACTGTAATCTTCACTATATTTTACGTGTTCAAGTTACTAGATGTGAGCAATGTCTATCATCACGCATGTTGAAGTGTGTTCTATTTATGATCCCAAACCTTTTATATTTCTCCTTGACATGGCTTAGCTCATCCCTGGTCCTCTGCAGCTCCACCTCCAAGCTCTCAATGCAAACCACGGTCTGCAGCAAGTTCTGGTGAAGATCTGAATTCTCCTCCTGCAGTGCCCTGAAAAGGAGAGGAATGATGGGAAGTTATTATTTTTTTTTTTAAACTTTAAACATATCCATAAACTTATCAAAGGAATGACTAAGAAATCTATCCTTTACCCTATTCACAGTCCACAATCCTTTGCTGTTTTAATGTATGACATAGATATACAGAAACTAGAAGATGAAATTCCAGTTCTTACAAAGCTGCATTCATTTGTCCATAAAGACCCCAAGGAACATGTATGATGATTCTCTCATGTGCCTCACATTTGGAGATGCATTTACAATGATTTCTTTTGTGCAGTAAAGATACATTTTGTTTTCCTTGAAACAGTGTTTATTTATAAAAAAAACAAGTATAAATACCTTGTAAAAAAAGATTGAAAATACTTCAAGAGATAGATGCTACTTAGTATACTAGTTATTTTCAGGTTGAATGTTTTAGAAATCTGAATACTCAAATAGATTAAATGATATGTGCACATGTCTAAGAGGCCAAAAAAACTACACATTTAATGAGTGGCATGATGAAAAAAAAACTGCATCAATTGGCATGCACACTATATATCACATGCAAGACGGAAGAACTATCATATTTAGTATGAGCTAAACTTAAAGTCATTTCAAGCAGAAAGTTATCTGGTGCTAAAGTCATCGTGTCCTTTTTCTTTTTAGTTCC
Organism: Labrus mixtus; assembly: GCF_963584025.1. Lineage (NCBI taxonomy): Eukaryota > Metazoa > Chordata > Actinopteri > Labriformes > Labridae > Labrus > Labrus mixtus. The sequence continues at coordinate 11,831,639 of NC_083621.1, read as the reverse complement.
ACTCACATACACATGCATATTATTGTTGACCAACAAGTGGTTATATAAATGAGTTCCATAAATACACCTCTTCCTGTTTGAACAGTTGCGGGAGGGGATGCTCATTACTGCCATCAATAACCAATGACCCATGAGCTGAAAGAGGGTGAGCAGAGCGAGAGAGATGTGAAAGCTGTTTTTATTAGTGACACACTCACCGGAGATGGTCCAAATCACAGAGCGTTTCCTAGAAAAAGAATCAAAAGATAAGAGCAGAGTGAATAATAATTACAAGATGCAAAAGACATATTGTAGGATCTAATGATGGTGTAATTGACTTTTTCAAACATTGCAAACTGCATTCCATACATATTTGAGCAGGCCTCTTTGACTCATTCAGTTAAGAACGAACATGTCATGCTCAGCCAAATAATCAAAGGCACTTAAAACCACATTTCATGACCTGCCTTAAACCTGTGACCCTTATTGTTCTCGGATGAAAAGTTGCTCACTCGTCACTTCATATGAATGTGAGCACTCCCCAAGTTTCCTTGTTAATCATCAACTTCAACCTCACCGTTTGAAAGACACGTCCCTGTCCAAACATTGAAGGTGGTTATTCCAGGCTTTTAATGTGAAAGGACACACACACACTGGTATAAGCAACAGTAGCATTTCAGGACTTAAGCTTAGTGATATAGTTAAATAATCAGAATCAGAATCAGGTTTTATTGCCAAGTACATTTACACATACAAGGAATTTGACTTGGTGTATTGGTGCTAAACAATTAACAAGGAAATAAAGCAGAACTAGCAACAACTTAAATAATACAGTATAAGAAGCTATTACAATATATAAAATAGAATTTAAAAATGTAAAATATTAAATATTAAAAAAAAACCTGAAAACCCATGTAATAAAGACCTACATAGGGAGATCATGGTTTCATTGGGTGAAAGTCTAGAAACACCCAGGATGCGTCATTAGTCCATTAGTGCTGTGTAGCCTACACGACAGATTGAATATATTATTGAGCTATGGTGGACATTTGCCCGGAAATGGTCTCCACTAGAATCAATTAGTTTAGTGAAGCTATACTGTTCCCGGTAAAAGTACCAATGTACAGTATGTGTGTGGCTTTCTATATGTAGCTGTGCAAATGTGAAAACTGACAAGTCAATCTTTGAATCCCACACAGTGACCCCGTGAAAATAGGAAATGTTAGGTAATGTTGTGTGTGTTTCTCAGTACATGTTGAGACTGTACGCGTGGACAGACACTTACATAAGAGCAATGTGATACCTGATCTTATCCAACAGCACCACGCTCACATTTACCACGGTGCTGGCTGCTACTGTGGGCTACTGTAAGAAATGTCTTACAGTATGTGTATGTGTTTTGTTACATTATCTGACTACGTAATTCATGTAATAAAGTTATTCAGGGCTTATTCTTAAACATTTAAATTGATAAGTCGGGTATATTCGTTTGGAGTTTAGCCTTTAAGTAGAGGACTATCATCTGCTGCAGTGCTGAAGAATGACTCAGCTTGCAATGCGTAATGTTTGACACGTCCCACACAGCCTGTGACTCAGCTACACTGCCTCTGCAAGAGAAGAGCATTTCTTATGCTCGGCCTGTTTTAAAACAGAGCTATCTTTCCTTCAGGGCAGTGCTGCTGCCGTCATAACCTTTATGACTGATTCATTTAACATATTATTCATCGGTTTTAAATTGTCTGGCTCAGGAAATTACCCAAATGTAATATTCACATGGATGTTATAGTGGCATAAAAAGTTACATATAGAGGAAGTGTTAAAGCATAGTTTGCATACTTTGTTCATTTGGGCCATTTTTAATGTTTTTTAACACGATACAATTTTGGTTTTCCATTATTATACATGGATTTGATCGAATAAAGATTTTTAAAAAAACAAGGAATCTTATGAATAAATATAGTCACTCAGTATAAGACACAATAGCTGAGTTATATATATAACGGAAGAATTTAAAAACTGCCAGTGAACTAAAACATGTTTCAATGCATGAACTATTATTTTTCTACAGTGCACAAGGCGCAGTTCTTGTGACGTTTCAATTTCTGAATCACCATCTAAAGCTTTGATATTCCAAAACATTCATTTTTCCCAAATAATTGTTTCTGGATAATCAAAAAAATTAATTCATAATTAAAGCCCACACCCATTAGAATAGGGAACTCACCCTGTATTGTTTAGAGAGCCCCTCATGTTGAGAATGATGTCGACCACTCTGCTCCGAGCTGTGACTGGTGGCTGTGTCTCTGGCCCTGGATGAGTCTGACTTTGTTGATGAAGACTCAGATCCGAGGCCTGGCTCAACACCCTTGGCTGAGGATGGAGGGGAGCAGCCATGCCCTTTGTGCCCGTTGCCAGGCTGAGTTTGGTGCTGAGAATAGTGCTGGGTATGTTCACCAAGTGAGGCAGTAGGCTGCTGTTTGTGGTGGTGCCGTTGTTTTGGCTGGACGGGTTCAGGGCTGGTGTTGGTGCCATCTGTGAGGTATTGCCCACTTCGACCATACCTGTCTCCTGACAAGGAGCCCCCAGTGGGAGATGGCCGTCTGTCTTTATGGCTGTTTCCATGAGTTTTGTGGAGGAAGTGATTAGGTGGGGGACTGCCGTGGTATTTCTTAGATGAGAATGAGGTGAGTTTGTCGGGGTTGGTGCAGTTTGAGGGTTTGCGAGAGCGGCTGCAAGCTGCTTCCTCCTGTCTGTCTTGCTGTCTCGGACGCTGCGTCCTCTCCTCTTCTGAGCTTTCTCTGTGCTTCTTTGGGGGGAGCTGAGGCTTTACTGGGCCCGGTGTTTGGGCTGGGGCAGGTTGCTTTCCAGTAGGTTTATTTTTGTTCAAACCCAAGATAGTGAGATCTGACGGGCTTATAACCTGCTTTGTAATCTCATCTAGAAAGGCTGAAAATTGTAGCTTCCCCTGCACAAAATTTGCCCTGGCTTGCTCCATCTCAACTTGAGTGATTCCTTTCCCCTTCTGTCCACTGGGATCTTGTCCTTTGGAAACTCTAGGGGACAGCACCTCCATGGACTTAACCTTGCGGATGTCAGTAAGAGGCTCCTTGTTTTTCAGGATGCCTTTGCTGGGTAACTGGCTGGAGGACACTGCTCTCTTGGGGCCAAGGGAGACCCCTAACAGAATGTCGTCCTCGCTGAAAGCCAGGCTTCGGTTCAAACTAGATGACTTATACAGAGTGCTGTAGTTCATGTGCGATATCCTGGACTGCTCCTCTCCAACATCGCTGTCAATACCCCGCAGGAGGCCTGCACTCCTGCTGTGACTTCGGTCAAGAGATGAAAAACCACCCTTTTCCCTCTTGTGTGAGCTCACATGGGTCTCACTGCAAACACTGCCCTTTTTGCCATGTTGCACGGTGGCAAAGACAATGGGCTCGCTGCCGTTGTCTTCCCTGAAACCTCTGCGAACATCTGCTATGTTGGAGCAGGACAGTGAGTGCTGTGGCTGCTCCGCATGACGAAGAGTGAAAGGATCATTTGCACTCTCCTCTGTGTACCAGGAGGAAAAAGAGGAGGAAGAATCGGTGGAAGAAAGGGAGGAAGAAGAGGCCCGAGAAAGAGTTACAGGGGTTTCAGAGTTGTAAAGTATCTCATCCTCTTCACTGTGGTGAAATTGCTGTGATTGTTGATGACGATGAGGATCGTCATGGATATAGTGACCACGTTGATGGCGAAGGTGATGCCCATGGCTGTCATCTGCAATTCTGTCTGTGACATCCAACATTGTGTACCTACAGTGACAGATATATGAAACACTTTAATAAAGTCTCTGCACAATTATACATCACTGTATTTAGAGGAGTAGTTATTGTCCACACTTTTTAGACTATTGACAGAGAATTTGGTTCACAAATGAATGAAGGACCACAATCAACAATCCTACCTTTGTGACTGAGGGTCTTGGTCATGGTGAAGCTGATGGTGATGGTGTTGGTGGTGATGCTTCCGTGGCTTGATTTCTCCCGGCCCAGAAGGGCTGTGAACAGGCTTAAAATAATTATCCATCATTGGTCTCTTCCCTGGTGGTAGACTGCCGATCCCGTCCCGGTTATTGAAAACTGTACAAGGGGCACTGATGTTGGTACTCAGCTGTTTCCTTTGTTGTGCAATGATCTTTCCCCACTTTTTCCAGACACTCTTTTTCTCTGTTTAACTAAAACTTTTCAGTTGATATTAACTGCAGAAAAAAATCAGCTCAGTTCAGAGAGTACTCTACTGATGGTTAAGCTTTTTTCTAAAAGATGAAATATATTCTAAACAAGTAACAAGGACTTCAGCGCTCAAAAAGTTTGAAAACAAAATCCCTAAAAAAGATAGATCTCTGATTTTCCCAAAAATTCCATTTGTTGTTCACTCTTTCTTGTTACATGAATGAGATTGTCTCCCTCAGCGGCTGGCTCTGGAATAATGGGATCATCGCTCATGAGCAGGAAAGTTAAATTCCTGGATTGTGCATCCCGCTTCATGTAAAAGCTTGGCACTCATTGAACCAGCTGAAAGAACGAGACCTTTGACTTCATACAGGAGACAATCGAATCAAGCCCTGAGGGATACAACAAGGTTAAATTAACCCAGTGATATAACTTGCAAAAGCAGGGTTTGCCTGTGTGTTTTTGCTACCTCTATAGCTTTAACCTTATGTCCGCAGTCATCTTGTATGAAACATTTTTTATTTTTCAGGTTTTAGAATTGTAAAAAACTATACATAATATATAAAGAAATGAAAAATAAAATCAGGAACTGTGTGAGTATAAAGTTATTGAACTGCCAACAGCTACCATATTGATTTTGGGAGGTTTCCTGCTACAATCTTGTTGGTTCAAACATAACGACATTTACTCTCTAGGGTTGATGAAATTACAAAGGATAATAGAAATGTGTCATTTTCTATCAGGAGTTGTTTCAAATTTGTTGTTTTTTACTGTGCCAGCTCTCTTTTTTTGGTGTTTCCACTTGTAGGCTATCAATGTGATGAAGTGCTGTGATTTGGATAGCTGATGTCAAGAAGCCGTAGATGTGTAAATGTCCTAACAGATTTTCCAGGTTTGCAGCATGCTGTAGGCTAGGCCTATATGAAATTATACTAAATTCCCATTGATACAGCTGCCCTGTCTATAAAAAAACATAGGCTATTAATTATCTTTACAATGAAATAGCCTAGTCTCTAAAACTGCTCACTCAATGCAAATTGGGATATCCTCCAAAGTGACTTTGATTGACAAGAAATTCACAGAGCTCTAGATGAGCCTGCAGGGTGAAACCTCTTGGAGTTTCATCTTAATCACATGAAGGGATTACTCCTTTTTCAAATGTGGCAGTGGCACCAACTCAACCAACAAAATGATCAATTCATAGAGGATGGGAGGAGGACATAGAAACTAATTCAAAGGGACAACTCCCCACATTAGGCTGTTGCTGATCAATGGAATACAGCTTTAATTTGAAAACTTACGTAAGGGAGGATGCCCAGATTTATCCAGGGTACTCTAATCAATTTTCAACCCAGTTAGATAGACTGAAACACACAGGGGGAAAATTAGATTTCACTTTTCACTGCACCCTCTGCTGGTGAGAAAACGGAACTGCCGCTTTGCCCTTTCAGAACTTGTAATATTCCACCTCTTCAGTGTTCCTGGCACTGGATGCTTCTGGAAAATCTCTAGTTTTATCACGTAGGCCTACTCTTTTCTGCCCTCCAACACTTATCCTGCAGTAATGTATCTAACTTAAATTCGGATTGGATTGGACACGAAGCCCTGAATCAAACAAATACGACTTTTACAAAGGGTGTAGCCTATATATATATACATAAGACCACATTATACATTCAATGACGAAGTATTAAATACATCAGCAGGATTTGATGCAACGATTAAGCAATCTAGTAACCAAAAAAACACTTTTTGGGCATATGCCACTCGGGTAAGAGAAGATGAGTTAGCTGTTTTCTATTGTTCGTTTGTCACAAACAGCATTTCATTGCGGCAAAGGGAAGTAGATCTGGTTCTGTTCTAGTTTGATCCGGTTCCTCAGACCGTATCACAATCAAGTAAAAATGAATCCGCGTAGACGATCTGTGACGTCGGCTGTTTTGTCAGTTGTTGCAGTGTAATGTTAGGGAATCTGGCATTTTAAATGTACTTTACTCGCGTTTCTGTGTCTAGCATATTTCCACTATCTGAATTGAACTTATAGTGTAAGCATAATTGAAATATTATAATGCATCTTCATTTGAAGCAAGATCTTTTGACGCCAGTATGAAGGGTACTTTGTGTTTAAGTAAATTGTCCAAAAGTATCCACTGTAATAAGATTGTATTTTCCTTAACGTGTTAATTATTCGACTTTTTGCTTTGTACTCGACACTTACGCGGACATCAGCATTAGTAAGCGTTTTTATCATTCAAAAGTGGGACTACTTTCTTGTCGGACGAATACCTCGCTTTGCGGTTGTCGAATCACCCAAACAGTATAAAAGCATCCAGTGACGCCATTTCAACTCATTCGGCATTTCTTCAAATTCGGCGTTACACGGGGCGTCGCAGGTTAAACGAATCTTGTTTTTTTTCATCGATTAATACTGAGACATACGATGTCTTTAGAAAGAAATTTAGATACGCAAACTTTGTGTTGCTAGCGTACCTTTTTTTTTTTTTTTTTTTAAATTAAAGTATCTCGAAAGTTATAACCAGGCCATGTCTATGTCGAAAAGCTTAGACATTAAGAAACCTAGTGATACGCAGGTATTCGTGTTATCATTAAGTAAAACCGGTTAGATTTTTCTTTTTTAATTAGATTCAGTTGAAATCTAGCCCTTTTACTTACTCGACGATAACGGTTGTATGCCATCGAGCTGACGGCGTAGGGAGCCTAATATAGTCTTCACGTAACTCCAAATACGTGGCACGTTTTATACTGTTCTTGTCAACCTCAGGAAAGTCTAAACTTTATATATATATATATTTTAAAAAGACTATTTGTTTAGTCACCGTCTCTTTAAAAAAAAAATGAGCCAAAAAGAGGTCAGTTATTTCCATCGTGAAGGCAGTAGGCCTGAAAAGGGGTTCGTGACGTAGCAGAATTTGAGTGTTTTTCATTGGTTGATTTAAAAAAAAAAAAAAAAAAATCTGAGAAGATAAGGGAGCGGCCACAATCCTACACTGAGCAACCGCAAGTATCTTATCTTCGTCTTTGAGTGAGGAAAGCCTTCTTCAAAACATGATGGTCTCTACTTATCGATAGGATTTTTAAATAAACAAGGCAGTCATATGATACGTAGACTAGTTTAAGACCGGAGTTAAAAAAAAAAAAAAAAAAGCACGAAATGACTATAGTCAAATTGCTACTTCTCTCCCAATGAAGGGAATATGACAGGAAATAGACAACTGGGGCACAATGAATTGCGTTTTACTTCGCGAATAACCTTAACGAGCACAATCATGGTGATACCTGATGAAAGGCGTCTTTAAACCAAAGAAGCAATCATGACAATCAATTTTATTTTAAAGTCTATCTTTTATTTTTTATTCCAGAAGTTTTGTATTAAGTCATTCTGCCTGATTTTTATTTTACTTTTTGACGAGTCGGTGGTAGGACCAGTAATAGATTTGCCCATGAGGGGAAACCAGTTTATTATTCTAACAAGATTGGACGAGCAAAGTCTAAAGATTAATTCAACCAGAGCTCTAGCGTTGGCTCATGGAATTGGAATCGGTAATGAAACCTTTACCTTTTGTTTCAGTTGTTACCCTTTTTTTTTTTTTCTTTTTCTTTTTTTAACTTAGAGAAGACAGAAGATTTTTTTTTTTTTTTTTAATGGACTGAGTTGTCAAGGGGAAGAAATGGACTTAGTTATATGAGGAAGATCACAGGACCAGCGTGGCGCGAGGCTGTGGGACACGTGGAGCACCAGAGTGGAGCCAGGCAGGACAGGACCAGAGGGCATAGGAGGACCAGAGTGGAACCAGGCAGGAAAGGACCAGAGGGCATAGGAGGACCAGAGTGGAGCCAGGCAGGAAAGGACCAGAGGGCATGGGAGGACCTGAGTGGAACCAGGCAGGAGGGGGAAAGCAGAGTGAGCCCAAGAGAGCAGGCAGCAGCAGCAGCTGACGTCCAGAGGGAGCCAGAGGCAAGGGGCAGGGTAGCAGCAGAGAGAGGCCAACGCTGACGCAGTGGCAGCAGCTCCAGAGCAAGCCAGCCAGCCAGTGATGAAAGGGTGGGAAAGGGCGCACAAGTGTCTTCTAGCTTCAAGTTTAAAGCAGGCGTTGGTTTGTATATGGGTAGAGGTACCTCTGTTAAATACAGGCATTGAGTAGTACATTCCTGAAACTGTTTTAGAACACAATTTCTCGCACAGTTTTCTCTTCCTCTTTCAGGCATGCCGTGTAAAGCGTTTTGTACTGCGGGCGACTCTCCTCTTGTGCGCTGAGATGAGTGTGGTGGTTTCTGCTGTGATGAATGCCTTGGTATTGTGCTGACAAGAGGAACATCTTATCGGACTTCTCTACCCCTGCGATCAGACGTAGTCCCCCCCAGCCGGAAGGAGAGGCAGTCCTTTTGTTGTTCATAGGTCTTCCCCAAAGAAGTTTTCAGCATTGGGAGTGTGAGAATGGATGGTCTCCTGTGCGGCCGATTGATGTGTGTATACAGCAACCCTTCAGTGCTTCAGCTGCGCTTCCATGGTACAGATCAGCTACGTCTACCTCTTAAACAAAGCAGTGAGTTAATGCATGTAATGTACATGTGGGTGTAACTATCCGGTACATTAACTTGTTGGTCCCTTTTATCTCTCATACAGAGTAAATAGTGATAATATAAATTGTACTGCAATGGTATTCGTACGGGGCAAATTAAGATTTGTAGGTTAAGGGGAGGGAGAGGGAGAGGGGGCATTAAAAACGTGTTTCCGAGTCTTTTTTACAGGCCTGCCCCCCTAAAGTGGATCATCGAAAGGATCCCCTGTGCCAGCTGCCCTTCAAAAGTTGAGCACATCATTCTAACTATATGCTTTGGATCGGGATCATGTGCGGTTTAAAGAGATGTAGGAAGGTATTTGTATATAATAAGTCCATTGGATCATGTTGTATTCATTCCTCACCATTTGGACCATGTTGTAATGGGGTTTTACACATTTTGGTTGATGGGGAGGGAGGGTTGTGGGGCGTTAATCAGTCTCTTCCTAGAATTTACAGCTTCGTGTTATCCAACTGAAAATGGCTTGAATAGTCATCACTCAAGATTCAAGTGGACACTTGCCTCGCAGGATAGAAACTTCAAATCTAGTCTTCTGACGTAGCAAGAAGCTCTGTTTTCTCAGGGAGTGTGGTAACAAGTTTCTTTACTAGAAATCATTGTTATTTTGTACTGATGCAGGTTGAAGTTGCTTTTTTTGGGATGGGATTGGGGTTGTGTATTTGTGACTCTTGCAGATTAAGTTCAGTCAAGTCCAAGTCTACGGTTCACAAGGATGGAATCCCTCGCTTTCAAACTTGCGGTATTTAAATACTTCCTCTGAAAAAATGGCTTCAAACTTTTACAAAATGTATTCAGAGTCAGTGTTCTTTCCAAGGCAGTAATGTCATTTCATAATTGTCCTGTAGTTGAATACTGCTGTTGGGGAATTGTGGGGAGGCTTTTTCCTTTGCATTTTTCAGTGTGCTGTGTCCTGTGCGCTTTCCAATACCCGAGACATCAGGAACTCTCCTAACTCATTGTATGTTCACGTTTCCTTGCGCGTCAAGCATCACGTAAGGTCACTAAATGTGTCACTTCTCTTAACATTCATTTTCTGGCTAAAATTACTCCATTGAAATTCCTTTGCAATTAGTTACATTGCCTTGTATTGACAATACAATGAGTGAACTATCTGTAAAGGATTCTGTAATTGCATAATAAATGCATAGCTTGTTGTGATTGAATACAGTTTTGGTATGCATTTGTTTCTTTTTGGGGGGCTTGTGTGGGGGAGCTTTTCTTGTGCTTTTTCAGGTGTGATTAAAGCTTGGAGTTTTGTAGAGCACGGATGTGACCTGGGCCCGAATGACATCCTTTCAAAGTGGAAAATTGAAGGCAGATAAGTTGAATCCATCAAATTATAATGTTGGAAAGCAGAAACTTCTCAACCCTTGAATGGTCACTTGTATCTTGACTGTGCAAAACTGCCCTCATTGTTGAAATGACGGCAACTTGCTGTACTTGAGAGTAGATATAGCACTGCTGTGCTTTCTTAACAAGAGTCTTTTGATGACTGGATGATTTGATGGACCTTCATTGATTCTGATATCTGCAGTAAAGCATTTGGGTAAGCATAACAATAGTCAGTTCTTTGATCCATGTGGGGGGGGTTATAGGGGTGTTTCTTGTCTGCCTCTGATCTTTCAGAACAGTCCAAAGGAAGAATGCAGTCTACCTAAGACTAAAGGAGTCATCCTGCCCCTTCAATCAACCATCACACAGTTTGAGCAAGTGGAGTCAGGTTATTTTGATATGTTTACAGATTTTGTCACAATTAGTTCTCAGCTGCTAGCCCTTGCGCAACTGTGCAGGTGGCAGGTTATCATTAATGTACTTTGTATCGTGCAACTGTACGATCTTCCAAAATTTAAGCAGCTGAGGAAAGCTGTGCATGGTACAGCTGAAATTCAGTCTTAAAATGCAGCGCAAATGTGTTGCCTTAGTTAATTTATGCATTGGTATATTGTTGCGGCGTATTCCACTTCTCTTTACAGAAAACAGAGACCAAGACTGGTTCAAGTACAAGTGAAGGCCTCTGACCTGGAGCATGTAGTAAGATGTTGACTTGTTGACATAAACTCATGCAATGTTCTAGTTGAAATGAAACACAAAATGACACCTTGGAACTGGCTTTATGTTAACCTCAAATCAGACGTAACAATGCTTTACTAGCATATTCCTCTTTGGCCACAGGGCCTTATTGCTTTGCATCTTAAACCATAAGATGAGTAGAACTCGAATCTTTGTGTTTGGTGGGTGTGTTGTGTAGATCACTCTTTGTTTCAGATCATTTTCGTCTGTCCGCTCCGATCTCGCCTGCCTCTGAATGCAAAGTCATCTGTGGAAGCTGTCAGCGAATATGAGTGTGGCTCCCGAATGAAGTGCCAATCCCCTGTGCGCTTGAGCTTAAATCCGAATCCCCTCCAACGTCCTTCGCAGAAGCCCTGCTCTCTGTGTTTGTGTGTGCCTTTTTCTTTCCCCTTTGGTTTCTCAGGTCAAATTACCTAAAAGTAATCTTTATATTTCATCTGGGATGGCCTAACCTGTGATGGAACACTGAGAATCCAGTCACGTTGAGATCAAGAGCTGCAAGCTTGTTTCGCTAATACTGCATCACTTCAGTGTCATGGGTGCTGAGTTAAGTAATTTCGGTTCCCTTGATTTTTCTTTAACATACCATGGCTTTAATGTGTAACTCAACATATTTGCATGCACATCGGCTTTGCATAACAATTTATTTGTGAAACAACATAATCATGAAGTTGTCAAACTTTGCAGTATTTAGTCTGGTTTTTGGGGGGCGGGGCAACACTCTTCTCTCTTCCTTTCAGACATCTCGTTCAGCTTAACTTGATACTGAGCCAGGCGACGTATTGCACTGCAGGGAATCATGGGATCACTTGGTACAGGTCTCCCTTGGGGTACACGCGTAAACTTTGAAGGATTGCGCATCACTGAGGAAGAAGAGCTTTGATAAATGATGTTACTGAAGTTGTGGTAATCTCTAACCATACAGGCATAATTTATCATATTGGTTTAATTGTGGTTGTATGTGGGAGGGGGGTGGGGTGGCTTAAATTGTTTGTGTCTTTCTATTACAGCTGTAACCTTGGTGAGCAAGCCTTCTGTCTGTATTTGGCCCGCGAGTCCTGCCGAATTGCAAAGGATAAACGGCTTTTGGGTATCAGCAGGGATATTTGTATCTTGGCTTTGTAATTATTGATTAAATGATGTCTTATCAGTCAAACACAAATGCCATGTAGTTGGGGAATGCCGGGGATTGGGGAAACCAGTTCTCTCTCTTCTAGTTTCAGCTTCGTGACCATGAGAAAAAGTCCATGTCGTGACAGGATAATATAGCAGCCAGGTGTTAATGGGTTTTCTTTTCCTGGGGGAACAAACTTCTGGTCTTGTTCCTCCAGGTTTTGCTTTACCCTTAATTACAGCAACAACAAAAAGCAAAAGACTCTGGTGGTGGCACTTCTGACTTTGTCAGTAACAGGGTTCAACTCCCTGCGGTGTCTGCTTTGAAATTGTCCGCTGTGTGGGGGTAGAGGGTTAACGTCAGTACATGTAGTGAAGTCATGGGTAGAAATTCTGTAGCTAAAGGTAGTCAGTCAACTCCTCACTGTCTGATTTTGATGAAGGTCTCACCATATTGCAAATTATAAACTTCACCAGGGATGCAGGTATTTTGGTTTAAGAGATATCAGAATAGTTGCACACAAGTACAGTGTAGTTGCTGGGGAACAGTAACAATGCTTGGGATGAAAGAGGCCATGAAAAGATAATTATTCTGGCAAAAATGTTTCTTGCTAAATAGTTGTGTATGATCTGTAATTACAATGCTAACATTGACATCTTAAAATTGTGAAAGCTTTCATAGAATCTAGTACCTACTTGACCTCCCTCATCCAGGTCTACACTCCCTCATGTCAACTACACTACGCCAATGAAGGGGGTCTGGTCCTACCTTCACAACAGGGCCCCAAGTCGCTAGCTAGACTTGGCTGCTTTGAAATCCCCGTGGGGGGACTGAATTGCAAAACTCCATTGGATCACTTGGGGCGAAAGCTAAATTGATTCTGATGATTTGAATATTCATGAACATAGTGTTATAGAAGCTGCTGCTGTACACCCTATACATTTACTATGTGCACTTGTATCCAATGTAACTGGAAGCTGTTTGTCAAATTCTTCTTCTTGACATTGTTCCTGTCCAGATGCTTGCTCATGTTGTACTTACTCTCAGCATTGCTTTAGACTAAAGGCTTTGCAAAATGAAATTGTTGCATTGTATCGGTTCAATAAATCTATTCTTTGTGGGTCAACATTGAATTTCTTTTTGTTTGTTTTTTTGTTCACAGTAAAAAGGTTGAGTCTCCATGTTATGATCTGGGCCCATGACCCATTATTTTGAGTTAATATTGGACTTGACTTTAAATTTAGATTCTTAGAAATGTGGAAGTCTTTAAAAGTAATACATTAAGTGCACTTGCAGAGCAATTCTGCATACTTTTAATCACATCTGATGTGAATATAGCTAGAAAATATTAGTGGAATGAATTACAGGAATTGTTTTCTGTCCTTTGACTTCTGTGACAGTGATTTACTTATTTGTACTAATAAGACATGACATTTGAAACTTCACAAACCCTGTGTTTAGAAAGGTATTTTTTTACAAATCAGTTGGCTACATGTGTTTCAAAAATGTTAATGTCTAAGGAAGGTGTTACTATAAAAGTCTTGTCTATTTGTTACCTCAAAGTGTGTTGATATGGGTTTAAATGTGAAAGAAAAAAAAATCACTGCCTCATTGAGTCACCCACACAGCACCAATCCACATGGCCAGTATTTTTTATACACAGCATGAGTTGATATTAACTGTTCACAACAGTATTACAGAGACACTTGCATTCCTTTTATTTTCCCCAATAATAATATGAAGGATGTCCTTTACAACCTTTTTGTTGAACAGTGTAACAGTACTAGAAATTTAAGCAAAAAACATTTCTTAAGCAGTATCAGAGCCAACCAGTTTTCAAGATTAAATGACAATTGAGATAACCTCTGACCACACTGATATACAGATGTACGATATCTGCTCAATGTAGATTAGATTAGGATCCAGAAAATTAAAGATGTTTGAAAAACACGTCCCAAGTAAACAAGTTGTTTCTATTGCATCTTTAAGCTGTACATGCCTGGAAATATGGCAGAAAACACTGATCAGCAGGGTCATGTGTAGTTGTCAGGGTCATGTTAGAGAAGCAAAAGATATAGGCCAGGGTTAGTCCTAGGTTTTTACTACAGGAATATCTTAGTGGGATTAACTCAGATGTGCAGACCCTTGGTCCTGTTTAACTATCTGTGTCCATTCTGGTAAACTCTCTCCAGTAAAACTTGAAAAAAATCTCATGCACCTAATCACCCAGATTCTGTTGACATCTAGTCATTGGGACTTAACTTGGAAATAAATTAAGAAATTTAAGATTTTCTCAAGATCTCTCATGCCAGCCTGATACAAATAGGGTCTCTTGGGAGATACTGTAAGGAGCCCCTCACCCAAAGTCTAATTTATAGTATTGTTACTTGTTGGAGAGTCAATGAGTTATTGTTGAAAAAATACCCATTGTAAAAAACATCTCAAAACAATCTCAAAGACATACAAGTGAAGAGGACAACATAATGACTCCCCTTGGATATTAATACAGAGGGGGCAGGTCCAGCTTTGGCATCTGTACAGTCACAGTGTGACTGCATTAATAGACAGTAAGTTCTGAATGGAGGTGAAATTATATCTTCCCCTTTTCAGCCTGCGTTTTGTATTTATTCAGTAAACACGAATTTACAATTTATTTTTCACAATATTTGGAGCATTTTAGGTTGTTTTGGTGTTCATATCATAATTGTCTTTGATGTTGACTCAGGCTTTTTCTGTTACCTTAATAAATATGTCAAACAATAGAAAGGCTTGTACAGCATTTCTTTAGGTGACTTTCTAACAATTCATGAAAGTATGTATATATTTGATAAATATTATTTAAGATGTTGTATTAGCGGAACCAATCTGCAGACGCGAAGTTTACACCGAGCCATTTTACATTCGTGCCACTTGCTAACCAGCCTCACATTAGCTGACTGTTTATTTTCCCGTGTGTGTGTGTGTGTTTGATGAGGTGTGGAGGTAATAGGAGATGTGGTCCTTTTTTGCCAGGGATCCTGTCAAAGACTTTGCATATGAAATCCTGCCGGACTCCCAGGAGGAATCTGGAATATGGACCCTCCACCGGGGGAAGCGAAAGGTGAGGAGAGGCAGCCCGCTGACGGTCACTGTTAGCTGGCTCGCTTCGTTGCGGAGGCCCCGTCACTTAGCCGGCTGGCTAGCATTTAAAACAATGGCCGGTGGTTCCTTCACGACGTCATATCACATCGTTTTCAGTATATTATAATATTTTTCGCTGTTTCATTGTCACTGCAGGTTTATTTTAATCTGCTTGCGCCACGTAATGTTAAGTCGGCGCTAACTAGGCAGCTCTTTGTTTACTCCAGGGCACACACGTATTTCTCGCCACGTCACCCTGTTTTAGTGCACTTAACAACTGTAATTGGCATAGTTTTCAATCTTGTGTTTTATGGCATTAATAAAGGGTCTGTCCTTCACCTATGAAGTGTACCCTTACATTACCATCTACCCCTTTTTTGTTATCGTTGAGCAGGTCAATCTGAACTGTCAACATCATTACTGAAGGGCCATATAAGCACCATGTTCCTCTTTTATTCATGTTTACTGGAGTTTCTGTATAAACAGATGCAGAAATGTGACAGTTTTGTGTTCGATTTTAATCACAAAGCCTACATGTTTAACATGGAAATATTTTTAAATATCAAATGTGTGTTATTCGAGTGATTCATTTCACCTCAAATCTGTTTCCTCAGACCAATGGAGAGCCAGTGTCGGTGTTCGTGTACGAGGTAGCACAGGGGACAGAGCAGCAGACCCAGCTGGCCAAGGCTGCATTCAAGCGCATGAAGACCCTCAGGCACCCTAACATCCTGGCTTATGTCGATGGTTTGGAGGTATGGCCTTCTTTGTGAGTGATTTGCACAAATTTTGGGCCTCCACACACTGCCATGTTTTCTGACTTTTAGAAATAAGTTCACCGTGCTTGCTAAGAGACTAAGGAATAACCTTTTGTCATGTAACCTCCATATACCGAGTGTCTCATCCCCATCATTTGTTTTTCTCTGCATGTTTACGTTCAGGTAGAGGTGAGTGTGATTATGCCTCTATAGTCCTTTTGATATTATTGTAGAAACGTTGTTGTGAGTAGTATAAAGCCAATTCTTACGCTGTTTTGATGCTGTGCTGTTTCACACCAAACAAATTTAAGATTAAGAAGATTAAGATTTCGGTGTAAATTTACATATACAACGAACAATACTGTTAAGTGGATAATAAATAGAAGATTATGTCAAATACATATAATGAGGATGTATTAGTATACGTTTGATATGTTGTTATAAATTTCATTCAGCTTATTATGCAGAGGTTTTATTTCACTCAAGGTTATCCACAAAAAAAATCACCATTTATCTAAACACATCAATTTACATTTAACTGAATCAGTTTTCATTTGAATTCATGTGTGTATTTCACAGACAGAGAAGAGCCTGTACCTGGTTACTGAGCAGGTGACGTCCCTTTCAGTCCACCTGAAGGCCCAGGCAGAGAAAGGTGGAGCTGGTGACCTGGAAGTGTCCTGGGGACTGCATCAGATAGTGGTAAGTAGTCAATAAGCCATGTGATACTGTCAGGGGAGCCATAGTTCTGCCACCGGTTCTGTAGGTTCTTCTCAATCTCTCACAGAAAGCTTTAAGTTTCCTGGTCAACGACTGCCACCTGCTGCACAACAACCTGGGTGTATGGTCTGTTTTTGTGGATCGAGCCGGAGAGTGGAAGCTCGGGGGCCTTGACCATGTGGCCCCCGAGCAGGGTGACCCGAGTGGGGTCTCGCTCCCTGCCCCCAAGGCTGTTTACCCAGACATGGAGAAATATGACCCTCCTGAGACGCCCAACAGCAGTGGAGAAAAATGGTAAGACAGGAGTGTAAAGCTGATTTCACACGTGTTCTCATTTTAGGATAACCTGCTCTTGAAATTTTCCTGATGTGCTAATTCAAGTCTTTAGAGGCTAGATGTGATTAATGGAAGATGCAAAATCCAAGATGGTGTACAAAGCCACAGAGTCCAACACTACGATGACAGCTTTTTCCCCTTTAATCCTACTTGTAATTCAACATATTGATAGAAGCAAGGAACCAGTGGAGAAGAACATACTGGCAAGCAGGAAAGACTATGAAGCAGCTTCATTATGTGCTAAACAATCATACTATCAACACCATCATAAACACAAACTGAGAAGAGCAGCTCAGACTTGTAATTTGTTATACAGGAGGATAAGGAAGCTGCATAAAGAAGATCTAGAGGAAATTATATCTGAGATATTAATTCTGGTTCTGGTTAATTCCTGGTTTGAGTTGAAACGTAGTGCTGAAGTGTGAGTGTGTTGGTTGCAGGGCAGGGGAGGTTTGGCGACTAGGCTGCCTGATCTGGGAGGTGTTCAACGGGCCACTACCTCGCACATCCTCCCTCCGTTCACTGGGAAAGGTACAATACCTCCATTGTTCTTTTCTGCAATAACTGCACTATTGTTATGCCAGTACAAAATTTCACTTCAACATTGTAAATGTAATTCAGGTTGTTTTGTAGTTTTTTTTTATGAATGTGAAGATGTAAGATAAACTAAAAAAACAAACATTTTAATTGGATATACAGTATATATTTACATTGTATTGTATTATTTAATACAAAATCAGGAAGAACCATTGTCCAAAATAATTTGAGAAGAGATATCATTGACCTTCACAATGATTTGAGCCAGCAGTTCGGTGTTAGCCAAAGTCTTTGTATTTTTGATGTGGTGTTTGTTGACAGAGTTGAGTTCCCTCTTTTGTGTCCTCTTTGTGCCATCAGATCCCCAAGGCTCTGGTGCCTCATTATTGTGAGCTGGTAGGAGCTAACCCTCGAGCTCGACCCAACCCAGCCCGCTTTCTCCAGAACTCTAGAGCCCCGGGAGGATTCCTCAGCAACAGCTTTGTGGAGAGTAACCTTTTCCTGGAGGAGATACAGGTGCACAGATTTACATACAGACTCACTTAATCATGATTACTGTGGTGTTTGCTTTTAGCGCTTTAAACATACTTCACCAATAAGGTCACATCAAGATGTAATTGATGAAGTTCTTTTGGGATCCTGTGTGGAACTCAGTTTAATTTGATGAAGCAAATGCCGTTGGAAAGAAGCCATGGGTTGTAATTAAAGGATATCTAAAACTTTATCTCTCTCCAGATCAAGGAGCCAGCTGAGAAGCAACAGTTCTTTCAGGATCTAAGTGACAATCTAGACTCCTTCCCTGAGGACTTTTGTAAGCACAAGGTCCTGCCTCAGCTGCTCACCGCCTTCGAGTTTGGCAACGCAGGCGCCGTAGTCCTCACGCCCCTCTTTAAGGTGAAGCTGCAAGACTTTTTAGCAGACTTTTTAATCATGCATTTACAGAAAACAGCAGTATATTGTTCCTTAATAAACCTTGTTGAGTGCTCTTTTGATTGAAAGAGTCCTATGAAATAAAGTTAAACAGTTTTTACAGTATATCAGTTTCAGCTTTGTTTTACAATGTAAAACAAAGCTGAATCTTTTTTACAGGAAAAGTCGAAGTGAGACCTGGTTTTATTGGTTTTAGTATCTTTGTGTGTACAATTCATTTCAGGTTCCCTCTATTCTTGTTTATCTGATTTAATTTTTCTCTGTGTGTCTGCCAGGTTGGAAAGTTCCTGTCAGCAGAAGAGTACCAACAGAAGATCATCCCTGTTATTGTGAAGATGTTTTCCTCCACAGACAGAGCCATGAGGATACGGCTGCTGCAGCAGGTGTGAAAAGCCCTTCATCTAGCCACTGAGCATCTTTCAGGGATCTAGGTTTTTTTTCCCGTTGAATTTTCCAATGCTACATGCAATTAAAGAACACAGCTATAGAGCACAGAGGGGAGTCTAGTGGATAGTCAGCTCGCCCCATTTACTGTACAGAGTCCTTGTAAGCTTTTTGAAGAAAGACACAATAGCCCCAAAAATACTGTTTATCTTAAAAACACAAAAAATACGGGTTAGAAACAGGAAAAGAAGTAGAAGTACATTATAATAAATGATTGCCTTTCTAAGCCTGTGCTTTAGCTTAATACAATTTTTTTGACTGACACTATTTTTCCCTTTCTCAGATGGAGCAGTTCATTCAATACCTGAACGAGGCTGCCGTGAATTCCCAGATTTTCCCTCACGTTGTCCACGGCTTCACAGACACAAACCCTGCCATCAGAGAACAGACTGTTAAGGTAGTTTGCACACTTAACCACAATCCAGGAGGTATCCTTTTTACATTTCAGGTGTACTGGATGCTGCCGCGGTGCTCTTTCCTCAACTCCTCTCTGTATGTTCTTCTGTTCCTCCAGTCTATGTTGCTGCTGGCACCAAAGTTAAATGAGACTAACCTGAACCAAGAATTGATGCGGCACTTTGCCCGACTGCAGGCCAGAGACGAGCAAGGTCCTATCCGATGTAACACCACGGTCTGCCTAGGCAAGATCGCCTCCTACCTCAATGCTGGGGTAAAGTCCAACAACAAACAAATACTTCATCCAAAGTCCAGTAATGTTCTGTTTAAATGTAAGAACTTTGTGATCCATCTCTTTACAGACTCGCCAACGTGTTCTGATTTCTGCCTTCTCCCGAGCTACTAAAGACCCGTTTCCAGCCTCGCGCTCTGCAGGAGTACTGGGCTTTGCTGCCACACACAACTTCTACAGCATCACAGAGATCGCAGCCCGCATCCTGCCCACTCTCTGTGCCATTACTGTTGACCCTGATAAGAGCGTCAGGGACCAGGTACACATGACTTGTACAAGGAAAACTGTTTTCTTTTGCCTTTTGTCACAGTTATTAAATATTGAATGTTGCTTTTTCAAGAGTCTTTAGTTTTTAATTCTGAGCAGCAAAGTTATGTATATATTTTAGGAGGTTGTAGTCTTTTTAAGGGAGTAATTCATTTTAAGAGCCAGATTCAATCTCAGTATTTATTTCCATGCCCTGATTTCTGCACAGATATTCACACTCTCCTTTCCGTCTGACAGGCTTTTAAAGCCATCAAGAGTTTTCTTTCCAAGCTGGAGATTGTTTCAGAAGATCCCTCCAAGCTGGCTGATATAGGTATGTGACATACACATAATAAAACCTGTGAATACACACCGATGTACAATATTCATTTGTTTTTGTACCTCGTTCAGTTTACAGGGGAAAACAAAAAGCAGAATTAGTAGTTGTTGATTTCTCTTATATTCCTTCACTCATTCCCCTCTTCTCTCTGTCCGTCAGAAAAGGATGTGGCATCATGTGCTCAGCCTGCAGGGGCCTCTTCCTCCTGGGCCGGCTGGGCTGTGACCGGCATGTCCTCGATAACTTCAAAGCTGATCCGCAACGCTCCAGGGCAGGAAGGGGGCACAGGAACTGAGGGCAGTGGGGCTGCAGATCCCACTAACCCTACAAGTGACCCTGATGGAGAACCTGCAGCTGGTAGGCTTATCACTTCTGATTTGTTTTCCTCACAAGATTGTTAGACACTCAATGGACGGTTTTAGAAAGACGATTTGCGTCCTTGTCAGTTGGGCCAGGTGCATCATCCACAACTGACAGTTTAATCTTAAGCCACAAAAAAAAAGGGCAAAAACTTTTTTTTTTTACATATGAAAAAAAATGTCTCCCTAAGACATGTGATCCCACTTTTCTGAATACAAATGTACGGTTCTCCGTTCAGAGGTCCTTATACATTTTATTACTTTCTTTTAACAAGGTTCTGAAGAAAAAACTCCACAAACCTCTGCGGCTCACAATGCTGCCTCTAGTGGTGCCGACCAATCACAAGCCCTTGAATTAACGGACAATGACGGAGAGCCAAAAGGAGAACGATGGGAAGAGGAGGACTGGGGAAGCTTGGAGGTAGGATTTTACTTTTGTTCAAACAGAAAATAGTTTAGATACATGGGCTCATGTGCGATTGTGTTGTTGTGTTGTTTTCATTTTTATTCGTATACATTTACTCTTTCTCACATAGGAGCCAGAGAAAGCGCTCAATGAGCCAGAGGACTGGAACTCTGACTGGTCAGGAACGGCACCATCCAAAAAGAAGGCCAGTGACAGAGGAGTATGAGCAACTTATACAATATTATACAATATTATTCCATACTTACCTAAATCCTAATGCACGAAACACAACTGATATTTATGACTTAATGATAAAATTCCTATTATTACTTTTATTTGAAAATTGTACGGTTTAAAACTCAGCTGAAAGGTTATGAAAATATGTCATAACATTCCCACAACCTATAATTAAAACCAAAAATTAGGAAATTATTAGCACTTTTTGAAATGTTTCATAACATACAGTGTTGATCAATTATAACTACTTTATTAAGCTTTATTAATAAGTTCATGACTTTTGAGTTGGCCACTTGTTGATAAATTAGTTGAAAACAGGTGGTTAACAGTGTACAGGATGTTTTTGATTTTGTTTGTGCTACAACTTTCCTGCCTATAAGAGCTTCTGATGATTAAAACCCTTGAAGTTAAAGTTCTCTGTATTGAATTTGAGCTTTTTATCTAACGTTGATTTGAATCCATGTAACTCTTTTATCATCGCTTCCTTATCTAGGTGGGCGGGTCGTTCTCCTCCATGGCGGTGAAAAAGCAGAGCTCTGATTGGAGCAGCTCAGGCTGGGATGCCGATGACAGCTGGTCTAATGAGAAGGAAGGGCAGGGTCAGAGCTCTGCAGGCGAGGAGGGATGGGGAAATGACTGGGGGGAGGAGGACACGGACACCACCTTGACAAGTACAGCGCTCCCCATGCCTGAAGGGGTGCGGTTAGCCAGCGATTATAACTGGGACAGCAGCAGTGCAGCTAAGGGAGCTGTACAGAATGATCTGTTTGCTAGCGTGTCCCAGAGAAGCACAGCTGTCACCACGGTGAGTGCTGAGGGGAGACAGATAGACAGAGAAGATTAGTGTTTGTGAGATTGAAACTACAGAGAATAGGATGAAACGTGAAGATGAAAGTAACAGGTGTGCTGTGTCTCGTCAGGCTGGAGAAGGTTGGAGTGCAGAGGCGACGGGAGACTGGGGAAACGAGGAGAGTTGGGAGTCAGTGGATGGTAACCAGGGTAAGTCTCTCAGACAGCCCCATCGTCTGAAACTTGAACCTTTATGGGCTTAGAAATGGACTTAACACTAAGGCTAACATATTCTTGATGAATAACCACTTAGTAACTTACTACTATTCTTGTGCATTGAACTGCTCATTTTGTGTTGTCAACCAGGTCTCAGTAAGGCTGAGCTGTCCAAAAAGAAACGGGAGGAGAGGAGGAAAGAGTTGGAAGCGAAACGGGCAGAGCGCAAAGCTGCTAAAGGTCCACTCAAACTGGGCGCACGCAAGCTGGACTGATCAAAGGCACAAATAAAGACTTACAAGTGTAAATGGAGAGGGGGGGGGGGGGAACTTGGACCACAGTGACTATGGACCCAGAGTATTTGCTGGAAGCTTGACATTCCACAAAGAATGAGAATGAATTGTGAGCAGATGACAAAATGCTGTGAAGAGAGTTGGTTGTTTGTTGAACATGGTATAGTTGGCCTTATGACTGTGATGAGTGAGTGGTCGAAAAAACAAAATAAATATCAATGTTTTATGGATGCGTTAATGTGGATGTCAGAGCTGGGACAAAAGCAGAGACAGAAAGTTCAGAGAGGACTGAGGCAGCACTCCTTGCACCAGAACCGCAACTTGATTGGAGGAAATCCCCGTTTGTTTTTTTTAAATACAGAAGTCTGCAGTTGTAAAGTTTATGTATATACATGGAGTGCTTGTCTTCAAATGACATGAAGAAATTACACTTTTTTAAAAAAGAAAAATGAGAATTACCGTATATAAAACAACTTAACATCTATTGTTATACTGAATGTTAAACACACAGGAAACATCAATGTTTGAGTTCAGCTGTCACTATAGATTTAAGAGTTAAAATCAACCTATGCATGTAAGTGTGTATTTGTGTTCTTAACATTAGGTTACATGGATAAGATACAACTTGAGTTTACTTTGCACATACAACACTGTATTTTCCTGTACTTCACTGGTGTGACAGGTGACACAACTGGCTGATATCAAGTCTGGTATGAACGTGTTACATTCTCTGCAGACATGATGGTGATAAGTAGTCAAATTGAGGCTGGTGAAATAATTTCAAACAAAAATCAATGTGTTCATTATGTCGTTTCCTTTTTATCTTGAGCTGGGAAGTGCAGATGTGGAGGGTTTGTGAAGTCATAGCAGTCTTATTTTGAAATCTTTGGGAGGATTACCATGCATTTATACTTGCATGATCCTGCAGATCTGGAAAAAAAAAAAAGTATTGCAAATCAGTTATTTTTAACGTAATCGTGCGATGCCAGGGTAAGAGAGATTGTAAATTGCTTTTACTCTTTTTGTGCCTTTAAGTGATTGCAGATCCAAGAACTCACAGTTTTAAATAGACATTTTTAAACATGGACCAGAACTGTCTCCCAATGCCAAACTGTGTGTATCCATCAAAGTGTGACCCATATATCCTGTTCGTGTTGGACGTGTTACTGTTGGGTTTTTGTGTTGAACACCGTAAGCTCTTTAGATGGCTCCTGGCAAAAATAAACAACCACCACCCCTTGAGTTCATGTTGAGTCGTTTGGGGATCAGGGTAGGTAAGAAGTGACCCATGCTTGTGGAATGCAGGATGCAACATTTTACAGAAAATCCAAATAATGTAGCATGTAAGCTATTCTCAAAATAAATATTCTAAAAAAAACTGTTTCTTCTTCAGACCCATTTGGATTTAATAAGTGGTTATGAAATTAACTGGAATTGATAGTGATGCCTCTATATAACCTACAAAAGCTGACCAAATAGCTTCAAGGTTACTGTTTATATACAGTTATCCCACTTTCATCATGTTAGATTCACACAAAGCAATATACAGCCAGCAGATCTAAAGAGGCTTTGTCTACCTTTTTTCAGTATTTAGAATATGAAGGGACATTTCTTCAGAGAAAACTACGCACAGGACAGGATCAGTAAAGAAATAGCGCCATGGTTTTTCCACATTGGCTGACAAAATCAACACAACGTGGAAGTTCCTCCAAACCTGCTTCAAACTTGAAATAGCTGTATTCATAATCCTCCTTAGCAAATGCTTCAGAAAATAATGTAGGGAATTGACTCAAAGAAATTCCTAATATGAATTGCTACTGTCATTGTTCACTTTGGGTTGTGACTCTGAAGAGAAATGACTTTGGTGCTTTAAAAACACTGTTACAGGCTGCTGGTTCAGCTCATTTGGTAGAGTAGATGGCCAGTGTACAGAGGCTACAGTCCTTGATGCAGTGGTCGTAGGTTCGTCTCCAGATCTTGGCTTATGTTTGGTTTATGACGTTCCCCTCTCTCTCCACATGTCCTGTCTATAGCTGTTCCATCAGTAAAACCCCAAAATTAAGACCCCAGATGAAATATACTTCATTTCATTTGTATCAAGTTGTTGACAAAGAAATCTGAGAATTATCATTCAAATCCTTGGGGGGATAAAATGCTGACAGTGGTACAATGGATGATGTGTTCAAAGTTCAAACGTTTTAATGCATGAAGCGAACTCGGCCATGCTGCCCTAAGTATATGATGAACTGTAAGTTGTGGTGCAATAAAATGTATCTTCAACTTGATATGTTACCTTATCTTGTTAACACTAACAGAGTGGTAGGGTGTTAGGTTTCAGAGGGCGTTAGTTATGAAAGTCCTCTTCAACATGCTGCTGTCTCATCTCAATGAAGGATTAGTGCAGCACATGTGAGGCAGCAAAAGTGAAAGTGTTGTGTCATTTTTAGGTTTCAGTAACATTCAAATGAAACCAGATAAAACCAGCTTATCGTGTCTTGACAGGAGGGCGGTGGTAACTGATGAACATAAGAGCCTCTTTCCTTATATACTAATTATTCCATGAGGTTTTTTTTCTTGACACAGATGTCGGTGGGTGATGAGACTCAGACTGACTTCAGGGTCTGCTTGGTTTTCGGGACTAAAACCCTGAGTGAGGGGACACTTTCCCAAAAAAGACAACTATCCAGGCTCATAATTAATACGTCTTTATTGAAAAACAATTAAAAGTCAGAGAGACTACATTTTTATAAATTGCAATTACACTGTCAACTTTACATTTCATAACAACAATGCAGATGACATCAATGAAAATAAATTATGACTCAGTTCACAAGTGTGCAATAAATAATATGTAGTACTTCTGATGTGTCATTTCATCTCATTTCAATTAGTTTCAAGCAACAAACTATTTCATTAGTAAATATAAAAGCGCTGAGGCGTGTGACCCTCAAATGTTCTACAATCCAAAAGATATCATGTCATGTTCAAACCCCCCAAATATTGTTATTTAAATATTTAAACCTACTTTACCTTGGCACCTAAATGAGTGGAAATACCAGTACCTTTTGTTGTGCTGTGTTTAGAAGTGTGTTTGAAAAATACTGTACATTAATCCTAAACCAACAAGTCTGAAATATTATTCAAGGCGAAGAAAGAAAGAAGGACAGAAGGTGGTTTAGGCTAAGTTGTTGATGCAAGACACCCAAATTCCTCACAAAATTAAAGATGCTTGCTCAAATAAAGATGTTTTCTTTTTCAGACATAAGTATCAGTTAGGCTCTGCTGGTGGTCTTTTAATAAAGCCTCTCATTAGGCATGTGGGACTTGAATCACTGCTTGTTCTTCTTTTCTTCTTCTTTGCTGCCTCCAAAGAAAACTCCAGCCAGAGCAACGAAGCCAAAAATAGCAGCTGCAGTCACGCCTGCAATCATGGCTGTTTCACCTGCTTTACGAACCTATAGAGGGAAACATACAACTTTAAGAAAGTGTGGAGAACACAAATCTGAAAATCACATATCAGTACATTTATACCCAAGATTCCATTTTCTATTATAAAGTAGGCTGGCAAAAAGTCCTGGGTGTGCCACACCTCTCACCCAGTAACAGCTCGGATCAGCTCCAGCCCCCATTGACCCCAAACAGGACAAGCAGTAGAGATAATGGAGGGATATATTATTAGAGAAGGGACAGCTGGATAACTCATCTTAATTTTGAATTGTTGCAAAGAAACTGATTGCTTGCTGATATAATTCAGTGCTATGACTCTATGTTCTTTTTTCTTTCTTAAGTTAAAGGCAGAATCATCTCCATCGTGATAAATAACTGTTGTGTGGTAGTGACTGTCTCCACGCACTATATCCAATTCTGTTCTGATCATAGCAGCTGCAGCCCCTCAAACAAAAAACAACAGTCTCACATGTAAACATTGGGTGCACATACCTGCCGGGACTCGGCCTTTCCGTACCGCAGTTCATTTGCAAAGTGCTCACAGTTTCCCCTGAAGACGCAGTACGGCAGTTCAGCGCCCACAAGGGCCGAGGCCTCCCTCACAATGACGTGAACAGGGCGAGGTTTGTACTTATCATCGAGGCTGTTGTTGATGTTCCACCGGTTGGTTCCCACCACAGCCCACAGCTCCTCTTTCTTCACCATCGCATTCTCCGTTAGAACAGACATCATGCTGCTGGCACCTGCATTAGGGCCCTCACCTAAAAAGAAAAAAGTTATGAAATAAAACAGTTAAAATAATACAGGTATATATTTTTTTTAGTTGTTTTTGAAACCTAAATCTTTTAAACCAAAACATTTCAGCTGTCATGAAGATTAGTCTACATTAAAGAAGCAGTGCTGACAGTTATGTGTACAGTAAGGGGGACTTACCGGAGGGTGCCAGGTGAACAACAAACCCATCGCCAACATACACAGCCCAGTGCTGATACGACCCACGGAAGATCTCAATCAAGTCACCGATCTCTGGTTTGTTGTCGTACTTGGATAAAGGAAAAAAAAAAATGTTACAATTCACTTAGACGCTTTTATCCAAAGTGACGTACATCAGAGAGTAAGTACAACACTAATCCATTCATACACCGCCACTGAAGCAGCGGGAGCAATGCAGGGTTAAGTGTCTTACCCATAGACACATCGGACATGTTGCTCAGCTGGGGATTGAACCCTCAACCTTCCGGTTGAGAGGCAACAACTCTACCAACTGAGCTACAGCCGCCCAAAAAAAATCAAAAACATAGAAATGGCTCACAACAGAATCGGTTTAGCAACAACTAAACCAGGCTATACTGGACATAATGGTTATTAAAAGAGATAAACCTTTAAATTACCGGTACATGCTTTATAAATGTACCTTGTACACATTCTATCAGGGTTGTTAAATGTCTACATAATATAAAAAACAACAACACTATGTAGGCTACTAATTATCTTATCTTTCCCTTACCAGTGTGGGGGCCATGTCAGCTTCTTTTATCTCTAAAGCAAACACAGGTTTCACTCAAGATGTCTCAAGATGACGTTCAGCACCTGCATGAAAAAAACAGAAAAATGTTATCACCAAATTTTTGTATACAAGAGTAAAAGTTACAGGAAGGAAAAAAAACAGGATACTTTGTTGACATTGTATCTTTGTTTAGTGTTGCATGTTTGCTCTTGATTCTGTTGGTTAGGATATCAAATGTAAAAAATTGTTGCTGTTGTTATTTTCCGTAAGTTTTAAATTACAGCGGACAAAACAATCCGAAAGCGAAACACCAAGGCAGCCCATGGATTAGCTTGAACTGGTAAGGGTTTACGTCATCCTAAATTCCTGTTAAAGCGCATGTTACATGTTGCCATAAAAGGTAGCGTCGTAAAACCGACCGTAGATTGAAATTAAAGTCTAGTAACAAAAAGCGTTAGACAGTCTGTCATCTTACGTGTTAACGTGTCCACACTTCGTTTTTCAGAGACGCCACGAAAGCTCAGCTGTGAGAGATCAGCTGATTGTTGCTCCTGTTGGCAGAAGACCTTCAGAATAAAAGCCCGAGTCCAAAAGTGTACCATGCGTCGTGAGTTCCTTACATAACAATAACGTCACAATACAATATTTAACTAACACATTTGCTCGAATTAATTTGTTCGCTAAATAGTTGTATTTACTTAATAGAAAATTGATTGAAGAGATGTGATTGGACCCCGATAATTTACGCAAGAATTCAACCTCTCCAACAATTAGGACCTGGTCCGGACTGTCCCTTGTAGAGATAGTGTTACAAGTGCATTAAAACTACATTTAAATATTAAAATTATAGGATCATCAAATTATGTTTTCATGGTAAGCAAAATTGTAAGGTGGATAAGGGTAATGTGTGACATTTTTAAAAGTTCGACTTGTGTCACATATTAAGATACACATAATATCAAGAAACAATGTCATTATGAAATCCCCAAGAAGTCTCCTCATAAAATCATTAGAAACTCTATGATATTGTGCTCATGGGTAAAATGGCACATATGTTAGTTTCCTGTGCCAAATGTTTTCAGAATTTGTGGATTGTCTAATCTGGGACAGGAGTTTTAAGGTTTATAAATACTTAAATTAATGGATAGACAAGAAAATACATGTAAATACAAATAACTATGCCCTGCTATATTTGTAATGTAATTCCAATATTATTATTTGAGTTAAATATTTCAGAAGCTAGTTAAACTACTATGAATAGCCAACTAGCAAATCATGACAGTATTTTGAATCCTAACCTAAAAAGACAAACTATGCTACTGTAATAGTTTAGAGGGTTAGATTGTAAACTGCCACCACCTTTGTTAATCCGGTGTCAGAGGAATTCACACCACACTTTTAGTTATAGAAATATAGACTTTATTAACAATATTATTTAATTTAAACAATGGCTAAACCCCCTGGGTTAATATGGGGCGCCGATTGTAAAGTTGCGCACACTACAAATAACAACAACATTTCTCCACATTTAGCCCTTACAAAAAAAAAAAAATCACTTTTTATTCACATTTAGAGAAATATTTGTGAACTTTGTCATATTTACTTTTGTGAATAAAAATGCAAGATAATTTCATTGGCAAATATAAATGTTAAATATTATATCTAAATGTTAAATATAAAATGTTAAAAATACATGTCCTGATTCTAAATATTTAGCTACATTTCTAAACATTTAGTTTACATTCCAAATATTTAGCTTTGATCCTATATATTTAGCAACGATTTCTAAATATTTAGCCAAGATTTCTAAATATTTAGCTAATATGCAAACTCACTCTACCGCCCACCGGAAGCACCAAAATAAAGTTCGAGGAAGCGATCCAATTTGAAATTGCGGGATTTTTAAAATGTCGGACGAATTAGCGGAGAATATTGGAAGTGCCGTTTTGGCCGCAATTCAGGGTTTTCAAAGCACTACTTCTTCGGTGTCGGCCACAGGATCTTCCACATCTTCCGCTAATTCGTTCGACATTTTCTAAATCCCGCCAATCCCGATGGTTGGATCGCTTCCTCGAACTTTTATTTTGGTGCTTCCGGTGGGCGGTAGAGTGAATTTGCATATTAGCTAAATATTTAGAAATCGTTGCTAAATATTTAGAAATCTTAGCTCAATATTTAGAGTTTTAGCTAAATATTTAGAAATCAAAGCTCAATATTTATAAATCGTTTCTAAACATTTAGTTTATACTCTATATATTTAGCTTTGATTATTAATATTTAAAATCTTAGCTAAATATATAGAATGTAAACTAAATGTTTAGAAACGTAGCCAAGTATTTAGAATCAGGACAACATTTAGATAAAACATTCAACATTTAGATATAATATTTAACATTTGTTTGCCAATGAAATTATCTTACATTTTTGTTCACAAAAGTAAATTTGACGAAGTTCACAAATATTTCTCTAAATGTGAATAAAATGTTATGTTTTAGGGCTAAATGTGGAGAAATGTTGTTGTTATTTGTAGTGTGCGCAACTTTACAATCGGCGCCCCATCGGTTAAATAGGGCCCTCTGAGGTAAACCCAACCTGGCCATGGTAGCCACCCTACGACCCTAAAAACACAGCAAGTGAGGATAAACGCACCCTTAAGAGACACTGCACACTAATACACAGCAATCAATTGCACAGCACAATTACGGGAAAGGGTGAATGCATGCATGCACGAACGGTCAAAACCACTTCAAACCATAGGGGGAGGCAGAAAGCTGCCTCAATTAAGACCCAGACCGGGTATTACTAGCGCATCAAATATTACAATTAGGTTTAATGACATAGGCCTACACGCAAAACTTAGTTGAGACTATCAAAACAAAAACATGAATAAGATAATTGACTTCACTTGCCCACACAGTCGCAAGATGCATGCAACCTCAGTGATGCGTGACCTGCACACGGAACAGTCTAGTGGGCTCGGGAAAGGCACTCACTACCTAAAGGAGGCTTCTAGTCCCCCCCTCCTGGCGCAGGAACAACTCTCCTATCTAACTGTCTTACTGCCGCAACACCAGAAGTCACGGCCAGCAGCACACGTATCCCCTTATAGTTTTTAGTGCCACAGCCCCGAACAACAGCCGTTCCGTCCGTCTTTGTCCCCCTGTCCTCCACACAATGCCTCTCTTCAAAACAATCCGGACGCTCCCCAACTCCCCACACAGGTGAGAGTCATCAGCTCATTAGTTCAATACTTCTCAGATCTACGGAATGTCTGCCCCACAAGTGTCCACAGGGAGCCAATTACCCTCCCCCACATTGTTTCACTACATTACAAGCCCAAACATTGAAAACACAGAGGAAATCTATCTTTCCAGAATTCACATAGAACCTCTATTAAATAATTTAGATGTGTGCTGTCCCGCTTTAAAACCAACTTATTGTCTCAGGGTTTCCCTTGCTTAACATCGACTGACTCCAATAACCCTCGCTGCGGATCACGGAATGGGCCTGGGTCGGATAAAAGCCTCATCACTGTCTTTTTGGATATCCCGGGCGGACATCAGATGGGCATTGTCTGACGTGACACAAACAGCACCATCTGCTGGATGAGCACAAGAAGTACAAATATAAACCTATAAATAAATATAAATAGAGGGGTTTTTTGTATTATTAATACAAAAATAATAATTATCATTAAGAAGTAATTATTATTTTTGTTTTTCAAAGTCAAAGTCAACTTTATTGTCAATTTCAAAATATGCCAGACATACAGTGGAATCGAAATTGCGTTTGTCTCCGTCCCACGGTGCAATACAACCAAAATAAGATAAGGTAAAATAAGATAAATAATATTTACAGTAATAAATTCTAAATTGTGAAAAAGGTACAAAAAAAAAAAAGGTAAATAAAAAAAAAACTCCTGTAGCTTATAATCAGAAAACCGTATACAAGACTTCCAAACTTTATCCATGATAACTTCTCCTGGGAAAGTCCTCTCTTTCTTGTTGCTTTTTTGATGGTGATATTGTTATATCATGTGTTATGTTATTGTATATATCTATATCTATATATATTCGTAGAAATGACTGGTAAATGAATAGATTTAAAACAACAGTGAGCGATGTTTTTCAGTGAGAGATTTCGAACATAAGGTTTATTGCTTAGATTTGTAGACTCCTTAAAATTTGGTGGTGCACTTTCTTTCTATATATATATATCTATATATATATATATATATATCTATATATATATATAATATATATATATACATGCATTAAATACCTCAATGTTTCTCTCTGTGGTCTACCTCAATGGAAATCAAAAGGTCACTCCATCACAAAGTAGTAAAAAGTATTTATCTGTCTTGTGGCTTCATTATGTGTAAAATAGCCAACACAGTAAACAGAACACACATACACAATTTGAGCCTAAATACTTTGAAACATTGATACTGATCAATTTTTGCAAAAGTGTCGAGTTTGAATAGCTGTTTGCTGAGAAAGTCTTGATATCATGAAAGACCATATCAGTCCAGTAGAGCCTTTTGTTTTTCATTTGTAGCCTATAGACTTTAATACCGGCGACAAGTGAACAGCGCTAAATAGACTTATTTCTATTTCTGCTGGATGGTGTTGACTTGCTGTTTCGGGCTATCCGATAGGAACAGTACGGGGAGGGGTCGGATCTCCCCATCCCTCCTTTAGGGGATCAATACAGTTTCATCCACTAGATGTCACCAGTGACGTCAGCTGTCTTCGACGGTTTGCGTTTTTGGAAACACGAAGAAGTCTTTACATCCGGCTCTGAAGCGCCCTTTCCTTGTATTTTTGTTCTGAATCTGGGCAGAGAAAATAACAACAAAAAAAACCCCTCTAAGAATCGCTTGCGTCGACGTCAGGAAACTGAGCGGAGAATTGATGTGACCCTTAAATGTTTGAAGACCAAGCGATGTCTGTGGTGTTTGACGGGAGTCCGCTGAAAGCGATGCAGAGCTCACACACTCTCACACCGCAGGCTGCCCTGAGGTGAGTGCTAATGGAGAGGAAGCAGCTCCTGTGACACACTCTTAAGCCACTTACTTATATGTTTTAAAGTCGAATTTAAGTTCACGTACGGATATAAATGTGGTAATGTAACTACACGTGTCTGTGGAGTCAGTTCTGTTGTTGAAAGTGACTAAATGAATAATCGGCGTCACGGATACATTGAGTACTTCTCATCCTAAACCTAATTTAATAATTAAGATAAGATATACTTTATTCATCCCAGCAGGGAAATGTAGGTGTTCCAGCAGCCAGCATACATACAAACACACAAAAAAGTGTTATGGATGGTCCATGTGCATAAGTAGCTGTTACTCATAGATAACAGTACAAAATACTAGCTCTGCCAGTGCATAGTATGATAGATAAATAAAGAATTATTATAAAAAAGCAGTCAAGTGTGCAAATATACAGGTGCAAAATACAGTTTGATATATATATATGCAGCTCAGGCTAAAGTTTAAAAGTTTAAATGTCTTCTGTCCTTACTTAAAGGGGAGTCGTTATAAAGTGCAATTGCAGTAGGTAAAAAAAATAATTCAAGATAAGCTTGTTCTTATAGAGCAGCACCCAGCCGATGTCGTTTATATAAAGTTTGTTTTAAACTTTCAGAAGAACTAAGAATTACTTCACTTACTTGTATTGAGTCATTCATTTCTAAAATCTACCTAAATCAATCAATAACCCCACACACACACACACACCTTTTTCTACATGTCTCATGTGATTGACAACTTTGACCCCATAAATCCATCTTCTTGGATTAATAGTGAACTCAATATTGAATGGACATTATTTATGGTATGTAGTACTGCCTTTCTCTG
Organism: Labrus mixtus; assembly: GCF_963584025.1. Lineage (NCBI taxonomy): Eukaryota > Metazoa > Chordata > Actinopteri > Labriformes > Labridae > Labrus > Labrus mixtus. The sequence goes on along the minus strand of NC_083621.1, from coordinate 11,798,421 downwards.
TTGATCTTAAATTTGATCAGACAGTTTTTTTTTTAAACGTGTCAAAATGGTGAAGAAGGTTCCACATCTCTGCTGTCTCCAAAGTAAAGTCTAATCTAGTCTGATGAACACACAGTGAGATATTTCACAGTTTCGTATCATGACGATATGACAGAAAGGCCGGCAATTGTATTTAAAGGCCTTTAGGTTATCATAATTCTGTAATTTGATTTAGCTAAATGCACAGTTCTGTTATTAGCCAAAAAACACTATAAAAATGTATACTTGATAATGGTATTGGACAGTCGTTTTTGATACAGTGATGCCAATTTGATGTTTTATCGTCTCCATTGGAGTATTTGCTCCTGACATGACATTAGCTGAGACATATTTTTATTTTGGATTGTTGGTTGAACACAGCTGGAAGTTTAAGGATGTCTCTCTGAGCTCGGGGAAGTTGTGACTTTTTCCTCACATTTCATAGACTTAACAAATAATCATTGTACCAATGTAAAATTATAATGCATCTTTCTTTCTGATTAACTCTGATTAATAAATAGACTCTTACACATAGTCTGAAGAAAAGCTTCCCTTCTCTCACGCACACAGACACGCCTCTTTAATTATTCTTTTTCTTCTATACCTTTTGTCTGCTTCTGCTAAATGTTCTTCTTTGTCCATCCGTTCATTACTGTATGTCCTGCCTCTTCTAGTGCTCAGGAACTGTCCCAGGAGATCAAGTCCTTCATAAGTGGCATTGACACGGTTCAGGGTCGGAAGCTCAGTGTCAGGGAACATGCCCGCTGTGCTGTGCGCCTCCTGCGCTCAGTCCCAGCCTGCCGAGGGGCCGTGCTGGAGCATCTGAGAGGTGTTTACAATGAGCACGTCTCAGCCTTCCTGCACAACCTGGAGACGGAGGGTGATGCCAGCTCTGGGGTCAGCTCCAACCTGGAGGACATCATACAGGTACAAATTTAACAAGGACACACATTAGACACAACACTATCACCTTATCTTGGAGCTAGTAAAGATATTAATATCACATCTATTTTCATTGAGTCCTGATTTACTACTTTGTTTTTACATACAATTTTAATGATGGTGTTTGCCCTTTATAATTTCAGACTTTTTTAACTGAAATGTCAAAAATATTAAGACAAAACAAAACCGTTTCACTTTGACCGTAGGAGATTATTTTGACTTCTCCAAATCTAAACAATTGATAACCATGACTTAGAAGTGGTTAATTTAGGCCCTAGTGACTTTGTTTTAAACCAGAAGTTCATTTGATGAAAGTTTGATTTACTGGTATCAAGATGAAGAAACACATTTGAGGTTCTCTGTCAGATCAGCAGAGGGTTGTTTCATATGCCCATCGTCGGTGTTTAAATGACCAACCTTAGTCTAGACTAGAGTATAGATCCAGATCGTTCCCAATCTAATCACCTGCAATTGTCCTGAAATTGTTAAGAACATGGTAACCATCATTTCCATTTGTCTGCAGGAGGTTCATGGCGTGCTGTCAGAGTTCATCCGTCTCAATCCACGGGCCTGGGCCCCTCTGGTGTCCGCCTGGGCTGTGGACTTGTTGGGTCAGTTGAGCAGCAAACATGCTGGCCGCAGGGTGGCCCCCCACTCCTCCAGCCTCAATGAACTGCTCCAGCTCTGGATGTCATGTGCTGCCACTCGGTCCCTCATGGAGGCGTACTCCCAGTGTTTGGCCGCCATGCTGGCTTGGTGCCCTGATGCCTGTGTGGATGCGCTGTTGGACACCTCAGTTCAGCACTCTCCTCATTTTGACTGGGTGGTGGCTCACATCGGCTCCGCCTTCCCAGGTACTATCATCAGCCGAGTCTTGGCATGTGGACTCAAGGACTTCTGCTCTCATGGTGCTAAAGACCAGGGGCTAATGGTGATGGGAACAGATAAAGGCAGCAGGGTGCCTAAGATTGGCTCAGTAGTTGGAATCCTTGGACACCTTGCAGTGCACCACTCAGACAGCATCAGGAAGGAGCTGCTCAGGATGTTTCAGGAAAGCCTGAGTCCATCAAGCCCTCTATCTCCTACAACATCTTCTACTTCTTGGGAGAGTTCACCCCAACTCCGTCGTGCTGCAGTACCATTTCTGCTGCAGCTAGCTGCCATGTCCCCCAATCTCTTTGGTGCTTTGTCTGCAGAACTTGTAGAGCTGCTACGCCCTCCTGTCCTGCTCCAGCTGCAGGCCTTGCTTCAGGGCCTCCCGAGAGAGGAACTCGATAACATGCTGGGGCTTGCTGTCCACCTCATTAGCCAGAGTCCATCCGGAGGAGCCAGGGTCCTCCGTTTTCTGGCTGACACGGCTACCCCGGCCTCTGTCATCATCTCCGGCCCTACGCCATCCCCTCACGAAGGAGTCAGAGAAGGTTGTGATCGCCTCCTCCAGATGCTGCTTTTGCACCTCCACAAACTGGTTTTCAACCGCTCAGATGGAAGTGAAGTCAACCCCCATCATTCTGCTTCCCCTCAGCCCAAGAGAGTTATCCCCTTCCTGGAGGAACTGCAGTCTCACATCGGTGAGCTCTGCGCTGAGACCCTTCGGCTAGAGAGGAAGCGTCACCTCTGGCTGCACCAGCTGCTCTGTCTGCTGTCGGTGTATGGGGGTCCCAGTGTGGCCACCGAGGCTTTCTGCCAGCTACTCACCCAGGCCCGCAACCCAGAGGAGCTAGCTCTGGCCTGGCAGCTCCACACCACACTCTCCTCTTGCATGGTGGGACTCATTCCTGCTGCCGTCGCTCGCTGTGTAGCCCAGATCCATACTCACACCCTGGGGCCAAAACAGCTGAGGCAGCTTCTACTTAACCTGGCTGCAGCCATCCAGAGTCAGGATGAAGAGAGAAGGGGAGCAGCTGCAGGTGTTCAGTCCTCCATGGCCATCCAAGTGGGTTCAGCTGTCTCGGTAAACCTCCATGATTTTGGCCCTCTCCTTCTCCATGGTGACCCAGCTGTATCTCATGCTGCTGTGCGCCTTCTGTCCTGTAGCCCACTCCCTCGCACCTCCTCCCCAGCACAACTACTCCTGCTCTCCCGTGCTTCTGTCAGTCATTTCTTTCTGTCGCTGCGGAGAACAGGGGAGGTCGGGAGCGCGGGGAGAGATGGGGGTCAGGCAGGCGAGGCGGTGAACTATTCAGTCCAGCTCCTTTCTCGTTTGGCAGCGCATTCCCCGCTCACTCTCAAAGCCATACTCCAGCAGTTGGTGGAGGGAGCGCTCCATAAAGGCAACGCAGACCTGTTTGGAGGGCAGGCCACTGACATGTCTGGTGCCCCTGTTACCGCCCCATCTGTGTCCCCTGACCTCGGAGCCTCTCTGCTGGACATCAACTGTCGTTTCGGTACCACCGTCAACTTTTCTGGCAGTGTGTGGTCTGTCTTTCATGCTGGGGTGATTGGCAAGGGGCTCAAGGTCCGCACTGCCAGACAGTTGCCTGATCCATCGGGGGTCATCCAGGTGAGTTGCACAATTTGAGAACTGTAGTTTAAAACAGCAGTCAAGGTTATACACATATAATAGATCTGATCTTCTTTTTTAGGTCACTAATTCATTTATTCTGGTGTATTTTGAACATTTAACTTCTTCATTTATTCTGGTGTATTTTGAACATTTAACTTCTTCATTTATTCTGGTGTATTTTGAACATTTAACTTCTTCATTTATTCTGGTGTATTTTGAACATATAACTTCTTCATTTGAACATTTTGCAGGAAAAATAAAATAAGATATGTGTATTGTGTGTTTTATGTGCAACAGCAGAAAAGACTGACACAATGTTTCACCTTCTTCTTCCCTCTATAGAACATCCAGACTCTTCTGTCTGTCATTGTGCAGTGTTGCAGCTCCTCAGGACTCAATGGCTCCATCAATGGCTCACGGCCACCATCGGATCCTGATGAACCTTTGCCCATCAATGCAGAGGCAGCCAAGGTTGTTGCGGTCACATTGGTGGAAAATGTTTGTCCTGATGTTGCTAATGGTGAGCTGTCCTGGCCCCCAGAAGAGCACGCCCGCACCACAGTGGAGAGAGATATCCACATCCGGCGTTGTTTTGAGGCCCATCCGGTACTCTTCCCACTGCTTCAGGTGGTAGCAGCTGGACGCCCAGCTCTATGCTACTGCTCTGCTGTGCTCAGAGGCCTCCTGGGCACTCTGCTGGCCCACTGGGAGGCTTGCCGCGAGGTGTTGTCCACAGACTCCCCATGGCACCTCCAGGCCTCTTGCCTTCTGGTGTCCTGCATGGGAGAGGGCCAGCTCCTGCCTCCTGTGCTGGCAAACGTCCATGAAGCCTTCCCCCACATCACTCCCTTCGAGGTGAGGCTGCTCCTCTTGGCTGTGTGGGAGTATGTGAGGGGCAATGGGCCAATGCCCCAGAAGTTTGTCTTCAACTCAGAGAGGGGCCTTTTCTGCAGGGATTTCTCACGGGACGGTGATGTGGCAAGATATGTGGCACCGATTCACAGCGTCCTTCATAAAAACATTGATAGATTGGGACACCTGTGCTGGCGGTTTCAGCTCTGAAAAAGCTGTTAGGAGAGAACAGTGGGCAGCAATTGACCGGGAATATAGATGGAAACGGTGTGCAAAGTGTATATAATGTTAATATTCAGTTATTTGCTCCACACAAAAATGATCTATGTTTCATCTTGGTTAGAAAGTTCAACTCAACTCTGCTAAATACTTTAAGTATTTGATTTGTATTATTTTCAGATTGTTTGCAGCTACAAAAGTGTTGGATTGTTGTTTAAACCATTTTACAAAATAAAAATTGGTTTTGTCCTTAACTTTGTCTTGAATTGAGCATTGTTGTAGATACTTGGATGTATCATTATAGAGTCACAATCGGCTTTATTGGCAAAGTATTTGTAGGGAATTTAACTATGTGGTTTTGTTGTTCTCTTTTTACTTAGACACAAACTGACGAACAACTCAAAACATGGACAACAAAGCAAATCTCTCCCTCTTCTAGGAACTTTTAAATTTTTATATTTTTTAGAAACCTACGGTGTTAAAATTACACTTTATTACACACAGCAAAATAAGCAGTCAAAAATCAGAATGCTTGAATAGAGTTGGAGTTTGTTTTTCCTTATTTTAAATCCTGTCATGGAATTGTGACCCTTGTTTGGGTGGGCCCTGGTTGTGAGTGACTTGGTTTTTATTGGGTAGGACGAAAAAACAATATTTCACAACTGTGTTCGTAAAATGTATGAACCATAAAACCATAGAGATGAATCCCATACTTACTTCCAAACGACCCATTAAAATGATCAAAGAATCAAGATATATTTGTCATTTTAGAACCTAATGTTAGTCGACCCTTCATGCTATACACACAGAAGATTGATAAACGCAGGAGATGAATTATGAGTGGAATAAGGTGAAAAAAAAAAACACAGTCCTTTACATATCTAAACATACACCGAAGGAGAGTTATAATAGTTCTAATCATCTTGATCATTTTTCAAGTTTGTGATATTTGGACGAGTGACCAAATGAGATGTGAGTGTCCTGAAACGCTATATCACAAGCTATAGCTTTATTATGGCATGTCAACCATAAAAAATTTTTTTCTTAAACTGGATGTGTTTGATATTGAAGCCCATTTCCGCCAGTTAAAAAAATAAAAATGAAAATAATAGTTATAATAATGAGATAAAAAGTCAAAATAATGAGATAAAAAGTTGAAATTATGAGATAAAAAGTCAAAATAATTAGATAAAATGAAATTATGAGACTTTAATATTTTCATTTTTATTTTTTTTTACTGGCGGAAATGGGCTTCCATAGTTTGAGGATGAAAAGTAGAAAAGTCAATAAATCGGTGATGATAGGATTCACTGGTTGGGAACTTTTTGTAATAAAATGTTAACATCATGCACATTCCCGATTATGTTTTCTTTTTTTTTTTTGGACACGCTTGAACGACGCATTGGTTGAAATCAACCCCGGGCAGCCAGTGTGTAACAAATCCAGAACAAATGTGTACTTCACTCACTGGAGCTTGGGGATGACGTGTCCATGCCTGAGAGGATGGCTGCATATCTAATATATTCATACACCTTCCCTTTATTATCAATCAGATAAGAAAATATTTCAGCATGATAAAGTAAACAAAAAAACAATCGTGTAAATTACATGACTAGGCACATTTTTATTAAAATGATCATCTTTGGTCTAACTAAATAAATGTTTGAGTCAGTTGTTTTGAATCTTACTTTTTTAACGATCTTTGTTGCGGAGTTGAAATGGGCGGAGTCATGTGAGAGCATAATCAAGATGGCCACCTTCACTGAAAGGTAAGACAAAGCAGGTCCGCTCTTTCAACGTGAATTCATCTTTTGTTTGGTAAAGTATCGCTGCACGGGCGGGCTGAGATTATCACCGTGGTTACAAACTAAGGAAGTTCAGCCGGCAAACGTGATCTCTCTGGGTCTGAAGGCCACCAGGAAGAATCATAGCGGGGAAGTCGAGGTCCCTTCAATTGAATTAGCAGCTTGACAGGTTAGCACGATATCCTGAACCACCGGCGTGATTAACAATGCTGTCAGACAAACTGTCCTAAGCCCTCTGTTAAAGACTAGGGCTTTAAGGTTTCTAAATGATACCTTCTCGCCTGTCTGCTCCTGTTTTCTTTCAAATTTCAGATTTTCATGCTCGCTAAACTTAGCCCGCATTAGCTAACTAATGCTATATCCTGGCATCAGTTCAAGCGCGTCAGATCATCCGGCTGTGATATCAATTTGAAGGTCGAAATTGAGTCTTTCCACACAGGCCTTAATGGTTACAGTGTACGATACAGGAGCACGGTTCAGTTTGAAAACAGGAGGTCTGTTTTAATGAAAGTGTTCGCTCACTTCTGCAGGATGAGAAAACGGGAAATTGTGACGTTTTGTGCCGCTCACACACAGACCAAAGTCCGTGTCTGTGTGTGGTTTGTACATGTTGAACTTCTTGACTAGGTCCTTGTCTGAAATGTATTTGAGCATTACCAACATTTTAAATTGGATGAGAAGCTTTCAGTTGCCTTTGCCTGTTTGAATTCATGTTGTTTCTTTGTTTTATTTTTGTAGGATGGCTGCTGTCTTGGTGCTGTGGCTGGCTGTGTGTCTTAGTGGGACATTGGCTGTGGACAAGGGCAACTTTAAGACCTGTGACCAGAGTGCCTTCTGCAAGTGAGTGCATGGAAAAAACACACAAATTAACTAACTTAAACGTCTGTCAAAGAAAAGCACAAACATTTTTTTGATATATCACCGACTGATGTTCACTCGACTTCAAACAGGCGTCAACGAGCGCTGAAGCCAGGTGAGTCTCCCTATAGAGCCCTGCTGGAGACCATGGAGCTGACCAAGACTAGACTCACCTTGCAGCTCACCAATGACAACAATAAGGTAAATCCCACAAAGAGGAGCAGTGAAAACATCATTAGGATTGATTGCTTAACATCCGGTCTCGTGGGTAAATTTAAAAAAATAGGAACTATAAAAGGAAGTTATATTTCAAGCCATTTTCTCTCATCAATAAAATCTGTGACATATTCATGTCATCTCAAAAGCAGCATTTCCTGTGTAATCGAACATAAATGCTGATTATAGCAAGTGAAGGAAATAAGATAAAACACCCTCGGCTGAACCAAGTTGAGCTCTTCTCTAGTGGTTATAAGGGAATTCTTTATTGATCCCACGGGGACCATTCAAATGTTAAAGCAGTAAAAAGATGAGGAAAAAAGCCTACAATTGACTACAAATAAAAATCAATCAATTTTTATTTGTATAGCGTCAACTCATAAGTGTTATCTCAAGACACTTTACAAAAAGCAGGTGAAAGTATTACAAAGACCCGGCCTATCCATCATGAGCATGAGCAAAGCAGCAAAAGTTACAGTGGTAAGAAAAAAAACTCATGACGAAACAGCCTTCACAGGACTGTGAATAGAAGAGAATAAATAACAGAATATATTTACGGTACATAAAATAAACTATACCCTCTAAAGCGCATTCGTCAACCTTGGTTGTTTTAAATGTGTTTATATAAATGAAGTTGGTACATCCATTAATGGTCAAAAACTTGTTGAAGTTCAGACATAATGACATTCTAAAGAGGTTACTCTTCATCCTTTTTTCTTCTTTACCTCTCCTAAAACTCTTACATCTCTCTCTCTTTCTCAGGTGCGTCTGCTGCTGGAGCTTTACCGTCTCCAGGGAAACATGACAAGGGTGAAGATTAACGAGTTGAAGCCCCTTAAGCCTCGCTATGAGGTCCCAGACGTGCTCATCAGAGAGCCACCTACTGAGCCGTAAGTTTCCCAGGGGTGTTGTTTACTGTTACCTTACTGGATTTTTTTTTGGCTGTACGCTTTTAAAAAGCGGCGCAGTCTGATAAGAAACAGAACCTACAGCTTTAAGAACAAAGATACTGAGGAGACTATAGAGTTCAAGTTTTTGTCTTAACTTTTTCTAAACCAAAATGTCCCTTCCTCTCTGTCCCTCAGCCTGTCTCTCCTGTCTCAGGATGAGAACGGGGTGGTGTTGTCCCTGGGGGTAGAGTCTCAGAGGGTCATTGTCAGTGCCAGGCCCTTCAGACTGGACATCATGGAAGGCCGGGAGGTGCTGATGTCGCTGAACTCACGCGGCCTGCTAGCCTTCGAGCACCTGAGGATGCGCAAGGACACGTGAGAAAACCACGCATGCACACACGCTTAAAAATGCCAGCCCTCTCTTTTGAATCCACATCCTCACTCAGTGGATGATTTCTGTTTTTGTTCCCATGAAATGGTTTGTTTTTTTTGAGTATTGTCTCTGACTCGTTGTTCTGTCCTCTTCTCCCTATCATCCTAGTTTCTCCTATAAAGTAACTAGCACAGTGGCTAGCGTGTGGGATAATATCAAGAGGGTATTCTCTAGGTAAAGACCCTTAAGATTTGTAAGTGTGTATTCTGTTCCTTGTGCTAATGCTGCCAGTAGTGACAAAGAATGTAGGGACTCCCATCAAACCGAGTACAGTATTTACCCTCAAAGAAGTGTGAACGTGAGAGAGGGATGTGGGTGAGTGTGTGCATGTTGGTGTTTAATTGAATCCAGATTGAAGGGGTCACCTTAGACCCCTGTTATCATCCTTATGCTGTTGAAGGTTAATTTAAAAAGTGATAGCCTCTCGTTTGTTGATTTTTGGTCTTATTTCATGAAACAAAGAAAAAAATCATCCTGATCATGAAAAAAAAAACATTCACCTGAATCATGTGGGTTCACCTGTCTCTACTACTGATTAAAATGTGCCCCACTCTCTGGTTGGATCGGTGTCCTATTAACTTAATCAATCATCTATGTATGTAGACTGTCACTCCAGCAGATCTAACAATGCACCTGCATGGCTCAATGTATGTATCTTGACCAGATGTATAAGCTGAGATCATTAATAACTGCTAGAGATGATAAACAACTTGTGACAGCAGCTATGGACCCTTTTGAGATGAAGATTTTCTGCCTTAACACACATGAAGTCTGTGTCCCACCAAATAGTTTGTGTCTCTTCTACTGCGATGATTACTCAGTGCAGAACAGCAAACTCTCTCTTTGTGGTTATTCTTTACTTTTATGGTCAAATCTGGCTCATCTTTAAAAATGTAAAGTCATACTCTCATTATAGCGGAAAAGCAACATTTCTGTCTTGGTGGTGTAACAGTCCTGTGCTGATGTTAACGGTGCTGCTATAATTAATGGAGGCTAAATGAAGGAATTGTACAATAATACACCTATTGAGATAGAATATCAGCCTTCAGATTTAGTTAGGCCATTAGTACAAAATACGCTGTTTGAGCCTCGATCTGATCTACCGTGAACACTAACTACTGTTGGCATTCACATTATGGCCTGAAGGTTTCAAAAAAGAGCCTGTTTAATTTAGAGACTGATGCTAGAAACATTTTTCTGTTACTAGTGTTTGGTTGTGAGACTATATGTTTAAAAAAAAGAAAAGAAAAAAAAAGTCATTTGTGGCTCCAGAAAGGTTTGTGCATGATGTCATGTGAGTGCACTTGTATCAGCTGTGGTTGTACAGTTAATATATAAATAACCTTGAGTGCCCTGAACCCTGCTCTTCAATTCAGCTCAAGGCTAGTAACGGGTTACTGAAATATTAGCTGGTATTAGCATGATATACCCAAATCTGTGTCTGAAATGTCAGCAGTCTCCTCTTCAAGTGTGAGTAATGTTGCCTCCTTATTTTTGCCAATAAAGGAGAACATGAGGTCTAAAATAAAGATAACATCCTCAGATGTGCTGCACTGACTTACTTATTATTTTTTTTTACTGTCGATTTGAAGTCAAACAACGTCATAGTAGTGCTAAGCACACGGTATTGACCGAGTGCTGTTTGCCTTAGTAAATTGAACTTAGTCACCCCAAGTAAAAGGGAAAAAAAAGTGTGTCTTGTTTTTCCGCTGAAATGTGAATATGGAGCAACAGCTGGTTCTGCAAGGAGCCTAGTGGGTGAAACATTGCTGAAGCCTCTTGAGGTCCTGTCCCTTGATGATTAGCTTTAAATAGCCACAAAGTTGGGATTTGCCTAGTCTCCTTTCTCATTAGAATTAAGTAAGTGAGGACCATGTAGAGCATTTGTTTGTTGTCATTGTAGAGTCAGGGGGCATTCACCAATCTCCCAATTTGTATGTCCTTTTTCTTTTATCAGTGTAATTATACTCCTATATTTTGTCACTTTTCACACGATGGCATGACTTTGACACATCTTTTTTCCCCCTTGTATTCCAATCCTCACCTCTCCTTCCGTTCTCTGTGCCATGGAGCAGTCAGGCAGAGGCTGAGGGCGAGGGCGAGAAGAAAGACGAGGCCGACTCAGCAAACCAGGCTGAGGTACGACACACTAAGATCATCTATCCTTTTTTGCTCTTTTTCCCCTTTACTTTAACACACCACTTCTATGCTCTGCATGTGTCAGCGTATATCGCACTTCATTTATGTCAATATTCTCGGTTTGCCTGCCAGAAAGCGAAAGAAGAGGAGGAGAAAGAAGAAGACGGGATGTGGGAGGAAACATTTAAATCTCACTCTGACGGCAAACCTAATGGTAAGTCCGACTTACATTTTAAGTTCTAGCTACTTTTGCCTCAATTAAAAGTGTAATTATGTCTGCACGTGTGTATTAGTGATGTGTTTTCAGTGATGTATCTTAGAATGAGTCTTGTTTGAGATCATGTTTTTGGTCAATATAATTGAAAGCTTGTAGAAGGCAGATTTGGTTAATACTCTTATTACTTTCTCACATTTTTTCCCTTTAACTAATAACTGTTTTCTCTCACCTCACAGGTCCATCTGCTATTAGTTTAGACTTTTCATGGCCCGGTGTGGAGCATGTCTATGGCATTCCTGAACATGCAGACACCCTCAGGCTCAAAACAACAGAGTAAGTGTGAACGAAAAGTCATACCTCAAATAAAAGAAAATGATGGGTGAACGTGTGTGTATACAGTTAAAGATTCTCTCATCTCAAACATGTTCCGTTGGATAAAGTCATGTTTTTTTGATTCAGCAATGGAGATCCTTATCGACTGTACAACCTGGACGTGTTCCAGTACGAGCTGTATAACCCTATGGCTCTTTACGGTGCTGTCCCAGTCATGTTGGCCCACAGTGCACAGCGGACCACCGGTATCTTCTGGCTTAATGCTGCTGAGACCTGGGTTGATATCAGCTCCAACACAGCTGGAAAGGTATGTCCCTCGTTTCTCCTTTTTGTATTTCCTGACCCTGTGTTGTTCCTAAAAGATTCACTAACACTCTGATTTTTGTCTCTCTCCAGACTGTGTTTGGGAAAATGCTGGATTATGTGCAGGGCTCCAGTGAGACCCCACAGACAGATGTGCGCTGGATCTCTGAAAGTGGCATCATTGATGTTTTCATAATGCTAGGACCGACACCCAAAGATATCTTCTCTCAGTATGCCTCTCTCACAGGTAGGAGATGGATAAACACCTGAAGCCTTCTTTCCAGTGCAAGGATTTCCTGGTATTTAGAAGAAATGTTTCAAAGCCGAGCGCTTAACTGACCATTTTTTCTGAACCTCTCCTCTCGTGTCGTCCCACAGGCACTCAGTCCTTCCCTCCCTTGGCTGCTCTGGCCTACCATCAGTGCCGCTGGAACTACAATGACCAGGAAGATGTGCAGACAGTGGATGCTGGTTTTGACGAGCACGACATCCCCTATGATTTTATCTGGCTGGACATCGAGCACACAGATGGCAAGCGCTACTTTACCTGGGATCAACACAAGTTTGCAACACCGAAGGAGATGCTGCAGGGACTGATGGACAAGAAACGCAAGGTACAGATGAAAGATGAACCCATCACTGTACCAGCCGACAATGACAGGATCCACTTTCTCATGAGCTTTTTCCCTCCAGTGTCAATTTTGCTGTTTTCCATCCCCCTTTAACTGGTATGTAAGAATGTTTAAACTGTTGATAGATGTTTATGTTTTATTTTTGCAGATGGTGGCCATCGTAGATCCTCATATTAAAGTAGACAGCAACTACAAGATCCATAATGAAATCCGATCTCGGGGTTTCTATATCAAGAACAAAGATGGTGGAGACTACGAGGGCTGGTGCTGGCCTGGTGAGTGACTGGAAACTCAACATCAATCACCTTACATGTATAGAAAATGTCTCAGTGCTATCATTATTATTATTAAGATGAACATTTTCTCTCAATTTCTTTTCTGTTCTTCCTTTGTCTCTTTTTGGGATGGATGTCAATTAGGTAGTGCCGGCTATCCAGACTTCACCCGTGCGGACATGAGAGCCTGGTGGGCCAGTCAGTTTGCATATGATCAGTATGAGGTGAGTCTTAAGGACACTTTTCTTTAACTAGTCTAAAAATAAATTAAATGTTGGCCGTTGCTATGCCAGCATACTATAAGAAAGGACATCGTTTGATTGTATGTGAAATGTCTCAAACTTCATCTGCAACATTCAGGGTCATTATATTTACCCTGCAGGGACTATGAGCCTTTAAAGGGACTATGTTCAGTGTTTCCCCTACCATTCATTTGGAGGGTTGGCCCGCCCCCTCAAGGCAAACATCCTGCCCCTGCATAAGAAAGGCATAAACTACTTTTATTTATAGAATGTATCCATGTTTTCAGTGATGTGCCTGAATATGCTTAAACATGCTCATATTTTTGGTGAACTAATGGACACAATGTGCCTGAGCACTGACTGCTGAAGTCTGATATGCAGCACTCGTCATGCATCCAACATAATATGCATTCAGTTTGATTTTCAAAGTAAAAGCCTGTGGAGAGACTATCCTTGTTTTCACACGATGCTTTCACAGTGCCAGTTCATTGATGCTGCTTGTTCATGATCTCTGTGACTGAGTTGTGAGGTGGAGACTCCCCCTGCTGGGATTGATCGGTAAATGCTGTGGACATGTAGAATTAGTCCCACCAGTGTAAGATTTTAAACATTGCCTGATACATGCTGAAGAAGGGAATCTGCTGGAGGTGTCTGTGTGGCAATAAAAACAACAACTTGGAGTGCTGAACCAGTTGACTTTTTGGTACTTAGATCTCAGTTCAAACTTTAAAAACTATGAATGTGGACCTGTTAGTTTTAATAAGTGTAAACTACACTTTGAGCTACTGTAGCTATTTTTTAATTGTGGGTTTATTTTGTGAAGACAGACAATAGGCGGAAGAATCTTGTAGTTACAAAGGAAATGGCACTAAAAGTTCTTCAAATAGCAATGACTGTATTCTCCCCTTGGAGTTGATATCTACATCCAAATTCTTCTGTTATGAGTCGCTGAAAGAACTGAAATTTGTGGATTTCCTTCAAGTTTGAGTTCTGTTTTTGAATTCAGTATGGTACCTTTTGTATTATATGGTTTGTCTGGCCGTCAGACTCGTCACTTCTCTGCTCCTCTGTAGCACTTTGAACTGCAATAGAATTTATCTGAAAGCGGCTATATAAATAAAGTCTGATGTTCACAATTTCTGTCGCTCATCCAGGGTTCTATGGAGAATCTTTATACGTGGAATGACATGAACGAGCCCTCGGTCTTCAATGGGCCAGAGGTCACCATGCACAAGGATGCAGTGCACGGAGAGTGGGAGCACCGTGACGTGCACAACATTTACGGCTTCTATGTGGTGAGTGCGCAATTCGTCTCTGGCTTTGTGTAAAAAAACACAACTTCCTGTTCAATGTACAGGTGTGACAAATGTGTGGTTTGCATTTAATCCTCTTTGTATTTCATTTGGTTAAGTAGTTATGCATGTCTGTAGCTGGACTGTTCATCGACTCGTACATTGTGTTAGTACAAAATAAAATGAAATCATCTGTTTTCATTACATTTGGAGACTTTGGACGGATGAAACAATATTGTATATTTTGCTCTGTTAACATTTCCTAACATTTGAAGTAGAATATGGACAATAATGATTCAAAAAAAGTTTGTTTTTATTGTACTGTCATTGTCCAATATCCTTTTTAAAACAAAATTTAAAGATGCTCCTCAAATCAGATGAGATATTCAAATACTCCTCATACCCCACTGACTATCCCTTGCAGCAAATGGCCACTGCGGAGGGTCTTATCCAGAGGTCCGGAGGAGTTGAAAGACCGTTCGTGCTGACCAGAGCCTTCTTTGCTGGGTCACAGCGCTACGGTAAGCCAATTACAGCTTCTTACAGCTCATTAACTGTAACGTCTGTTTACTTGGTATTCGCTCATCTAACACTTTAGGGAAATATGTTTGAAACCTTCTGTGTCAAGCTACATTAGCAGAGGAACTTTAGACTGCAGTCCAATACCCCATTGAGTATGTCCAAGTACATATTGAATGTACTACTGCAGCTGGTTGCATTTTGCAGACTGCATGACGTACCGTTTCTTGGCACACAATCCTGTGTGCGGCAGTAAACGCATCACATCAACTAACAAATGGACTTCCTTAAAACACAGGCAATATTTTTAAATGAATTAAAGTTGTGTACAACTGACTGAATTTGATGAAAAGAAAGGGGAAGTTTAGGTCACATTTTATGATGAAGTAGTATCTCCTAACTGTTTTAATTCTACATGCCAATTAAAAGTGTAGCTGCAGTACAAACTCTAAGAGACAGTATGTGGTTTTGAGCGCATGGTGATTAATGTGTGTGTGTGTGCTGGTGTCTGTAGGTGCTGTTTGGACGGGAGATAACGCTGCTGAGTGGGACCATCTGAAGATCTCTATCCCCATGTGTCTGAGCCTGGGCCTGGTTGGAATCTCATTCTGTGGTGGTGAGTATCATCATACAGTCTGTCTATCGGGTCATGGTCAAATAACAACCTGCTGAGCTCAAAGTCAAACTGTTTTTGTTCAAGATTTTACAATACTATTAAGACCACGGGAAGTTGAACCAATCTTATTGTGATTTGTGTAAATATAGAAACCGCTGCAGATGCTCTACAGTATCTTGTATTATAAGGAGAAACAAAAAGGTTTATTATGAGGTCAAAAGTCAGCTCTGTTTATTTGCTGATTGTTTCAGCTAGTTCAAATTATATATTTTTTTCATCCTTTCTAAATCAAGGAGGTGATTTGCAGTTTAAATGTAGCTCTAATGATAAGAATATGCATCAATACTCTCATTAACACGTCAAATAGCCAACCAGCCTGAAGATCCACCGCCACAGAGACACAGCACTGACTCAAAGTGAAGCAGGACTGTGATAGTAAAGCATCTTCTGTTTTAAAGGAAGAAATGCATCCATTAAAATGAGTGCACTCAGAATAATCTGATTTGGATACCCCCCCAGAGTGTTTTTTCATGTTGTCATAGGAACATTCTCAGATCAGCTGCATGAGGTGTTACCATGGTGAGCTCATGATGGTGTTACGATGGTCTCGATGCAGTTAAATTTAAAATGTATGAGGCTCGCGTTAGTAATCAGATCAGGTCTTTTATGTCAAAGCATGCATTATTTCCCCTCCATAATTTAACCTCCTCATCTCATTATATTGGCTGTCTAAACCTGACACTAACCCAGACTCCATCTGTGTCATAGCTGATGTTGGTGGTTTCTTCAAGACGCCGAGCACTGAGCTGCTGGTGCGTTGGTACCAGACCGGGGCTTACCAGCCGTTCTTTAGAGCTCACGCCCACCTGGACACACCGCGCCGTGAGCCCTGGCTGTTTGGCCCAGAAAACACTGCGCTGATCCGTGAAGCTGTGCGCCAGCGCTACACCCTTCTGCCCTACTGGTACCAGCAGTTTTACAACACACACCACACCGGAGAGCCCGTTATGAGGTGAGGACTAGAGTTCTTTTATTCATGTTAAATACTCAAGGCAGCAAATCATTTTTCTAATTCATAATTTATAAACAAAGTGTAATGACGTAAACCCTGTTACAGCATCATTTTGAAAAATAAAATAGTATGAAGAATATTGAAGTTTAAAAACTGGTGTATTGATGTCGTTTAATTACACATTTCTGTAATTATCCAAAATTTAACATTTTGTAGTTGTTTTGAATTCACAGCAAATTTTGGCCGAATGCTTTCACACACATAAGGATATAGTTCATGTTATTCAGCTCAGCTCACATCTACATATTTGTCGCAGACCGCTGTGGGTGGAGTATCCTCAGGATCCTGCTACTTTTGCTTTGGATGACGAGTTCCTGATCGGTGAGACACCAAATACCTAAACTTAGATTTTAATTTACCCTACCTTGTTTTTAAAAGATTAATCAAGATCACTTCCTGAATAGTGTTGGTAACTTTCTTGAAAACACAAAACAAAACTTAAACACAACACACTTATTCTTGGTTAAATTACATGCAGAATCTCTGCAGCTGAGTGGTCCAAATATGGCCACCTTGAAAACTGTATACTGTTCTTGTGACATCATGTTGACATGTGTTGGTTGTTGCTCTCCTTTTGTTAAGCGTGGGATGAGCTGCGAGGACAAACTAGAATGAAAACTTGAAATCAGTCATTACAGTGTGGCAGATGTAATTGTAAAATATTATCTGATCCACTGACGCTGCACTACTCCGCTGCAGGGAGAGACTTGTTGGTGCACCCAGTTACTGAGGAGGGAGCCAGGGGAGTCACCGCCTACCTGCCCGGCAAAGACGAGGTAAGAGGGCTCGGCACGGAGACTTTAAAACATCATACAGATGTTTTCCTTCTAGACTTTGTTCTGTTAAGAAAGTTTTTTTTTTTTTTTTTTTTTTTTTTTTTTTGTTATAGGGAATGGTGACAGTAACATGACTGCAGATTCAGGTGACCTAAACTTCTTAAATGTTGTATGTTCCTCAGGTTTGGTTTGACGTCCACACCTTCCAGAAGCATAACGGGGCTCAGAACCTTTACATCCCTGTCACCATGAGCTCAGTAAGATACCCGTGCTTAAGCAGCCTTCTTACGTTTTCAATTGTCTGTCTCTCTCCTTCTAGATTTAAAACACGGCGTTCTGTTCTTCTTTTCAGATCCCGGTGTTCCAGCGCGGTGGCTCCATTATTCCCAGGAAGCTTCGAGTTCGTAGGTCCTCCACCTGCATGGAGCACGACCCCTACACTTTACATGTGGCCCTCAACCTCCAGGTAAATATCACCTACTGCTACGCTGACCTGTTCTCATTTGTCATACTGCATATCTTCAATCTAAATGCTTTGACCTTTTATCTGGCAGAGAGCTGCAGTGGGTGAGCTCTACATAGATGATGGCCACACCTTCAACTATGACAAAAAGGAGTTTATCTACAGAAGGCTGTCCTTCGCCAACAACATCCTCTCTTCTGTGTGAGTGATAGATGTTCTCTGTTGTATTTATTTCTTTGTTTTGGTACAGTAAGACGGTAAAATACAGAATGACTGCTGAAACAATACAAGCGATACACTGTAAATGAAAGGGTTCTAGTAATAAAAACAAGGAGAACATGACTTAAAACAGGGTTGCAAAACCACTCTCATATTTAATCCATGTTTTTGCTTACCCCACAGTAACCTGGCCCTAGATGCCCAGTTTTCCACTCGCTCCTGGATTGAACGTATTGTCATCCTGGGAGCCAGTAAGCCCAGCAAGGTTACCCTGAAGACTCCTGGTATGTGCTATATACAGCATTTCTCTCGCGTGTTATTTCTTACAGATTAATCCAAGAAAAGTAAAAAACTGAATGCTCTGTTGAAATAGTCTTTAGCTTATTCACATGAGACAGTTGAGCAGGTTTGGTATCAATTTAATTGTAAGAGTGCAATGAATACAAAGGCTCAGGGGTTGAATTCATGTGAACAGTTTCACTGAACATACATACAAACACATATATATCCATTTAAGATAGTTTGTTGCCATAGTATTGGAACAGCTATTGATATCATTTGATATTTACTGGCATCTTATTTAAGATCAACATTCTGTACATTACACAAATAAAAGACCCCTCTATGGGAAAAATTACTACCTGCTTTCAGAGAGAGAAATCTCCTTTTCAAACGCCTTTATCTCTCTGAATGTTCAATGTCTCTAATTCTCTCTTTCTGCTTTGCAGACGGTCAGGAGAGCCAGGTAGAGTTCGACTTTGACGCCTCCATGTCAGTATTGACGCTTCGCAAGCCTGGCATGAATGCAGGGCTAGACTGGACCATTGCCCTTCAGTAACCATGGAGACAGAAGACTGAGAGGAGGAGCAAATGACTGAGCTGGACTGAACAGCAGGAGAGAACAGACACAAGGCACTGATACTGACAATGAACGAAGAGCAGGAAAACAGGACAGTGAACACATGGACAATAAAGAACATTTACACACACACACACACACACACACACACACACACAGTTCAAGTTTTCATCCATTCACACACAAACACACACATAGACCTGTTAGACCTGAGCCACATGTCGCCATGTCTCTCTTGTGTTCAGTCACACTTTTAATACCTAACAAAAAGGGTTACTTCTAGATAGATAATTATGTTTATGTTTGTCAGATAGTTGAAAATTAAGTAACTCAAATCATGCCATGTTAATAAATCTTTGGGCTTTAGAAAGAAGAAATCCAGGCACTTTTTTTAAAATTAATTGTTCACTTTGTTGTCTGCTGGAGATGAAAGATCAATGTGGGAGGATTGTTGTTATCTAAAATGAAGGTTCACATTCAAAGCACACGCTCCACTTGCTGGTTATTCCCCATAACTGCATAACCTGATGCTCTTAAAAAAAAAAATTCCATTTGTCTTTCTATCATTTAGAGCTCAACCCTCTTTTGCTCATACCCTGTTTCATATACTTAGGGATGGCTTTCCAACAATCAGCTGTGTGGCTCTAAAAAAGTACTACTTGAATTGTCCTAATGCCAAGAAATCGAAATGATTCATCTTCCATGCCATTCCTTTCCAGTCCATTCTTGTTTTGCCTTTCCCTGAAGTTTTGTGGAATTTGTGTGAATGGAAATGATTCATCATTATTTCTACACTGTGGGCTGAATCAGGTTGTTAAACTGCTGCACAGAGAGGGTTTTTTTTTTTTTAGCAGCTGATCTTATGTGTTAACTTGGCAATGGGAATCGCTTCAGGGGACTGAACCACTGATGTGTGTGGATCATTCTGTTGATGTGCTTTCTTTGTTTTACCAAGCTCTTTTCTCTGCAATGTTTACTAGATTATTTTTAATGCACTTATGGAAGATAGAGGATTTCAAGGTTGTTTAGATTTTCATGTTATTAGAAGTCAGGGCAGTGAAGGATTTCCAGTTTGTCATTTGGAATCTTTCTGAAAAGGTTAAAACTACTCTTTGAAAGGTTTTTGTTTAACAAAGTAGATTTCTTAACAAAATAAATGAATGCTCTGTGATCATCAATATAGAAATGATAGTCTGGAGACTCTGCATGGTGTCCTGACTAGTCAATTCATCCCACTTTCTAGGAGTATTGTTTTTCTATGAGTTTGTCTCCTTGATTGTTTTTATGATCCTAAATGTACGTGTTGTTACAGTTTTGTTGGCGATGGCTTGAATTGGAACAAACAAAAGTGAAGGAGCAGACTTCAGCAGTCAATCAAAGTTGTCGGATGTACTCAAAGAGATGAGACCAAGTGAAAATAAAGTTGACCAAATTTAAAATAAGTCCCTCTTTTTGTTTAACTCGAGGTCAGACAATAACCTAATTACATCTCTGGATTTATTGTGACATTTTGTTTTTGTATTTTTTTTCATGCATTGTTGTTTTTTGGGGGTGTTTCATATTTACTTAAAGCCACTTTGGTTTCAAACAAAATATTTTGGGTGGTGGATCATTTAAAGAAACATTTAATTTTAATCAATGCTGAGCCTTCAATCAAATCTTTATTTTTATTTACTACGGAATTAAAAAAAAAAAAAAAAAAGGAATTGTGTTGCAAGAAAAAACTCTAAACATAGTCCTGTTGAAATCAAATTAATTTAAGAGGTGGAAAGACTCTAACTTTCATGAAGTTATCTACAAAGAAAAATGTTGGTGACAATAGTATGCTTGTGATTGCAACCTTCTAAATTTACACAACATATTTTAAAATAATTCATAAACTATTAAACCAGAGTGTGACCAGGTAGGATGTGTTGAATTATGCAGAAAAATCAGTCACAATGAAATGATTATCTGAAGTCTTTAAAAAGGAGATTTTTTTTGTGAAAAATGTTTTAATAAAAATGTATACATTTAAAACAAAACTGTATGACTACATGTCAAGAAGAATGACATTGATGTACAAAGTTGTGCTTACAAAAAGTCTGGTTGACAACAAATTATGTGTGGAATAAAAAATAGGAAAATTCGATTAAACTGGCAACACTAAAGTATTTACTATGTTAACTGGCTTTTACTTTTTAATTATCTCCATATTCACCATGACGTAACAGTACGTTTTTGATTCTGAATATCAACAAGTACGTTTTTTTTTTTTTTACGGTGTGTGCTTTAATCCGCACAGAACGTATTTTCAGAACACCTGCGTCTTGTCGCGCGTCGATGACGTCAGTGCGACGTTTCCATCATGGCAGCGGAGGGCTGTGAGGAGATGAGCGGCAACGGGGAGCTCGCTGAGTCCTCAGGTAGTTTTAAAACGTGGATGAAATTATATTACACTTTTTTTTCTCTTCCAAATATACCAATCGTTTTTGTTTCATTTGGAAGAATTTTGAATAAATGCTAAAACCCGACCTATTTTAACGGCAAGTATGACAGGCTAGGCTAGGCTAACGTGACTGCAATACACCACGAAACACCACGAAACAGTGCTGTCTTAAATAACTCTAACTAAATATTTATCACATGTTCAACAGCGTAGTGTGAGGCTGCTTCACTCATCTGGTCTCAAAGTAGATTAATAATGTCCAAAACTACTGGAAGACACTGAAGTCAATACAAAGAGTTTCATTTCATTGAGCTTCTGATGAATGAAACACAGATTTGTTTATGTCAACAACAAAAGCCTTGAACGACCTGTTTAGTTTTTGTTTTGTCGATTTTTATAATGTGTGAGCCTGGGGGCAGTAGTTAGTTTGCTTTCACGTTAAACTGTTTAGATTGCTCAATATAATCACAATAAATATGAAAGATTTTTAATTGAATTTGTTTTGAGAGGATTCTCAAACAAAACAACATTTTTCAGTCTGTGTGATTGGTTAACTAAAAAAAGACTACTAATAACTCAGACATGCAGCATCCATGTGTGGTGTTATGATTACCTTTTACCATGAATCTGTTCAAGAAGCAGGTGAACTGAAAAGTCTATTATTGATGTCACATTGCGTCTCCTGTAGAGGTTAGTTACATTTTCAAAATAAGCGTCTCAAAAAGTGCTTTAAACTAGCGTAAAGAAAGCTCGGTGTCATAAATCAAGATGAGTGTTTTTCCACAAATAAAAAAAAAAAAACCCAAGAGTGTTCACTGCTTCTGTCTGTTTTATTGTTTAATTTAAGCAGAGGCGCTCAAGTGTCTGTTTTCTTTTACACCGTATGTCAACACAATGAAGAGTTGTTGGTTGTGAAAGTCTAGCAAGGTTGAATATGTTCCATCATTTAATTTGTGTGAAAATTGTTTTGTCATGTTGAAAATGGTGGTGGTGGGGAATTGAAATGGCGATGGCATTTGTGTTTTTTTTCTGTTCATTCATTGATGGTGAATGCCAGATAGTAATGTCTGACTCACTGATCAATTAGGTAGCTTGGTCAGGGAATAGTAGCAGGGTCAGACTCCACAGGTAGCATGAAATAATCAAAGGTTACTTTTAAAGCATTCAAGTGCAAACCTGTATGTTGACTTTTAACTATGTACTTGTTGCTGTGTGTGAATGGGATTATAAATGACCTTTCACTGCCCTGTCTTCAGCCATGGAGGTGTCTGAGGTTCCTATGCCGCCACCAGCTGAGATGGAGGAGATGTCAGGAGAAAACGGCGGTGCCGCTGAGGCACCTGAAGCCTCGGCAGGCCCTGAGCCTGTTCCCTTCTCCATGCCCCAAGCTGCAGAGGACGAGGAGGGAGAACTGCCTGCAGACTTTGAGCGACTGTGGAAGGCTGCCCAAGATAATCCTCAAGACTTCACCTGCTGGACCGACCTTCTACAGTACTGTGAGCAAGAGGTGTGTGTGTGTTGATTTATTTTATTTTTTACTGGAGAGAAAGAGGAGACAATCGCAGGAAACACAATGAATCTCAGTAGTGGGGCATGACATCCTCAAACTTTGAAATGTTTGTCTCTAGCATCCCCATGAGGCCATGCTTAGTGTGGTAGCTTGCTGAAGCTCCATGTGACAGTTACACTTCTTTTTTCCCCCCTCATCCTCTCAGGGTCACATTACAGCATCACGCAGAGCACTAGAGGCTTTCCTTGCTCGCTACCCCCTCTGCTACGGCTACTGGAAGAAATTTGCTGATCTGGAGCGTCGTGCCGGGTATAAAGACAAAGCAGAGGAGGTAAGGCAGAAGAAAAGAGCTTACGATTGTTTGATTCTTTTTCCACACACTATTAAAAATAAAATAAAAAAAGTGTATTTAGATGTTTTTCCCCTGTTTTTAAATGCTAATGTTCATGGTTTTGGCGTGTGTTGTTCCAGGTGTGTGTTCAAGGTCTCAAGGTGATCCCTCTAAGTGTAGATCTGTGGATCCACTACATCAATCTGCTGCTGGGAACACTGGACATGAACCTGTATGATTCACCTACACGTATTCGAAGGTAGATGAACACTTTCACACACACCTTTTTAACTGGGCTTTTTTTTTTGCGTAGGTTTTTATACCACATGCAAGATTAGAAGTTAAAGAAAATAAACCACTGGACGGCAATCAAGCTGGCATTTTTGAAGCTTTTTTTGACATTTCAAATATTTTCCAATCTGGACCCTTAGTGTGTTTGAGGATGCGGTGGCAGCGTCAGGTCTGGACTTCCACTCAGACAGGCTCTGGGATCTTTACATCGAGTGGGAGAAGGAACAGGGGAACATGAGGAACGCAGCAGCCGTCCTAGACAGAGTCCTCAAAGTCCCCACCCAGCTCTACAACACCCACTATGACAAGTAAGACCACACACACCAGCATTTCTTTTATATTATTTAACCCTTAAATCAACTTTGGTCCCCTGGGTATCCTCCTCTTCTCCTCTGGCTCCAATACCTGCTTTTTCTTTTTCCCCTCTTTCAACATTTTCTTCTTATGTCCACCTCCTTACCTTTTTCCTTCTGTTAGGTTCAAGGAACACTTGAACGGCCACGAGCCCAAAGAGGTGCTTACCCAGGAGGAGTACGAGGAGCTGAGGACATATTGTCGTCAGAGTCAGAAGGCAGAGCGTGCTGAACAGGCCCAGGAGGAGGAGGAGGAGAGACCACCGGGGGAGGAGGAGCCTGCTACACCAGAGGGCACAGACACTGTCAGTACCATCGTGTATTCAATCAGAAAATTCTTCCAATATTTATTGTATGAACACACAAATGTAAACATCGGTCAAATTTTAAGATAATGTCTCTGTATAGGAGGAACTGATGCAGAAGATCAGGGAACAAGTGCTGCTTCGAAGGGACAAAGTGTACCAGGACAACGAAGGAGAAGTCCGCAAGAGATGGAACTTTGAAGATGCTGTATGTATTGTTTTTTTTTCCCAATCTGCTCGACTCTGTCAGTTGATCATGGCATGAAAAACTTTATTTTCCAGGCATTTGTCCATGATAGAAATGTAAGATCAGTTTGATTCCAGAGTTTTGGCTCATATAATTTAAGTGTACCAAAGCCCCTTTTGATGCAGTTTAAGAAGCTGAACTCAGATAGTCTGTAATAACCAAAAATGATTAAGGATCAAAATGCTTGATCCAAAAAAAAAAAGAAAATGTTAAGCAGCTGCTGTGCATTTTACAACAGTTGTTACTGTAATCCCAGGGCCTGAAGAGCTAAATCGTTCTACAAACCAGAAAACCTGAATTCCTTTTTTGTCTGCATCGTCTACACAAGACCTAAAATATCACCAATTTAAATGTTCTTGGCATTGAAATTGTTTACAGTAGAATCATTGCTATTTCAAGGTTTTAATGAAAAAAATGGCTGAAAGAAAAGAGCTGAAATTAGTTTGTACTTTTATTGATAAAGTTGCTAACTATTTCTATTATTGGCTGCAGATTAAACGCCCATACTTCCACGTCAAGCCACTAGATCGGCTTCAGCTGCGGTCATGGCACTCATATCTGGACTGGGAGATTGCTCAGCTGAACAAGGACACTAAAGACACTACTTCAGGTGACTAAACAACAAAGCTCACAACTATATCATACACTCTCAGGGATCCTGTAGACATCTGAAAGAGACCACAGTTTCACATTGTTTTTCTTCTTCTAGATCAAAACGAGGCAGCTACAGAGGAGTCAGAGGTCACAGCCCAGCCACAGGAGGGATCAGAGGATTCTGGGGTTGCCCATGACGACCACAGGGTTCGGATCCTCTTTGAGCGCTGCCTAATCGCCTGCGCTCTGTATGAGGAGTTCTGGAACAGGGTAAGAAGAGAAGTGTGTGGGACGGGACCAATAAGAGAAAGCACACAAAAAAAGGGCATATTATAAATGTGTTTGTATATCTTTGTATTTGTCGTTCAGTACACTCAATACCTGGAGGCTCAGAGTGTGGACGAGGCACGGGCTGTTTACAAACGAGCCTGTGAGATCCACTTGACATACAGACCCAACATCCACATGCAGTGGGCCACCTTTGAGGAGAGGCACGGTAAGACAACATCAAATCACATAAACTCTACAATCCCTTTCTTCTTTCAGTGACATTTTAAATGTGTTTCATCAGTCTTACTTTGTCGGGTTAACAGTCAAGACTACTTGTTTTAGGTGTGTAAGCATCTTTTCATCACTGAAAGAGCTGTTTACACATTGAGTAAAGAAGCGTCAAAGTAGACTAAAAATAAATGATCTCTTAATTCTAATTTGTAGTCCATGTTTACAAATTTGCATTCTTCTTCCAGCCTATTCTTGGTGCAACTAAAACTTGAGTGACTCTAATCTACAGACTCTAAAATAGGTTAAACAAGGGAAGAGGGGATCAATGATCCATTAAAAAAAAACACCTCATGGCAAAGCCATCTAAAAATAGAACTT
Source organism: Labrus mixtus (assembly GCF_963584025.1). NCBI lineage: Eukaryota > Metazoa > Chordata > Actinopteri > Labriformes > Labridae > Labrus > Labrus mixtus. Next base: position 11,772,787 of record NC_083621.1, on the reverse strand, counting down.
AATCTTACTCTTAAAGACACTTGTGTCCCATGTCATGAACCTCCCACACTCATTAAAAATCCTTGTCCACCCACCGTCTCCACCAGGTGACCTAACAGAGGCTCGGCGAGTGCTGGAGGCCCTGGAGAAAACCCTGCCTGGGTTGGCAGTCGTCCGCCTTCGCAGGGCCGCTTTGGAAAGACGAGATGGTCAGCTGGACCAATCGGAGGCCTTGCTTCAGGAAGCGGTGGCAGAGTCCAAGGAGAATCCCACGTTGCACGCTTTCTACTCAATCAAACTGGCTCGTCTGCTGCTGAAGGTGGGCAGGAACCCCAGCAGAGCCCGCGGGATCTTACAGGACGCTCTGGAGATCAGTCCGGTGAGATCAGTGACCCACACTCCCAAATTTGCCCTTAAATGTAATGTTTGTATTGTTTCATCTACTGTTTGATTTGCACTCATCACTTCACATTTGATAAATAGATTATATTGGGCACATTGCTAACTTAAATCCCCCTCATACATCCATGTTTATTAATTAAAAGATAAAGTATCTCTAGTTTTTGATTTCCTCTGTCTTCCCCTACCTACCTCAGGACAATGACAAACTGCACCTGAACTTGTTGGAGCTGGAGGTGTCGGGGGACCCCTGGGCCTCCACTGAGGCGGTGCAGGAGTGTGTGACGCGAGCTCTCGCAGCTCCCCTGGCCCCACACACCAAGATCCTCTTCTCACAGAGAGGTCTGCAGTTTGCAGAGGACTACAGCAACTCTATTCAAAGGTCAGAAGTCCTCTGATTGGTCATAATTACCCTTATGGTACCATATCAGAATCTGAAATACTATGTTTATTCCAGGATGAATTCGGTTGTTACAGCTGCTCTTAAACACACACACACACCATTCACCATCTTACTGTTTCTTCATCTTCTGATTCTGTCCTCTACAGTGTGCTGTCTATGTATGAAGAGCACCAGAAACTTCTAAAGGAGCTGGGTGGAACAAAAAGAGGAGCAGAGAACGGGTGAGAAGGATATACAGACTCCATATATATAGTTTTTTATTTTTTATTTGTTTTTTTCTGTACTGTACACCTCCACTTGATGCATGAAATTGAAGATAAGATCATTTTATCTTTCCCAGCCGAGGAGGAACTGTTGAAGACAAATAACATTTTGAAGTCTGCTGTGAAACAAATATTCACATTTATTCCTGAAAAACGTATTTGCTTTTTAGGGACGAGGACCCAGAAAAGCTCAGCACTGGCGATGACGGCTCTGCTGCTGATGTGTCTGAACAAGTCCCACCTACCATGCCGCACGTCCCCATCACTACACCTCCTCCTCCTGTGATGGGCGCCGACATGAGTGCACAGGCCGGCTATGGAGCATACAGCAGCTGGTACCAGGTAGGGTTAGAAATATTAACCAAACAGCAACATTTAGAAAATAGACTTTTGATTCTTCTGATCCTCTTGCACCTTAAATGATAAATCTGAACGATTTTGGTTTAACAAGTTATATTTAAGATATTGTGTACTTATTGCCTGTTTGTTGGTTTCTTTTCTAGCAGCCACAGTACGGTAGCTATGGTTACCAGAACACCTGGAACTACAACCAGGGCTACTATCCTCCCAGCTAAAAGAGTTGACAGTGTTTTGGACACTAAATCAGTTGGACCTGGGAAGATTTCTCAGCTGAACATCAAACTGAACTTTACAGTGCTGCAGGTCCACCTGCTGGAAAAAAAAAAACATCCCAGCATCCTTTCCTCACCGTCCTTCCTCTGAAAAACCTCACTGTCCTGGATTTTTTTTTTTTTTTTTTAAAGAAAGGCTACCTCATTTGAGGTCTTTTAAAAATTTCTGTCATTTTTGATTGTTGTTTCTGATGGACACGATTGATGATGAAAGGATACCGTGACACCCATTGTCAGCACATTAGTGTGTCTCCATTTTAATTGGAAATATTTTTGTATTTGATAGCAACCCCTTGGCTCCACATTTAAAGGCATCCAGCTTTATTGAAATTGACAGCTGATGGACGATTGATATTTTTTACCATTCCAGAATAGGATATTTGTTTTTTCTAATGTACATAAAGGTGTTTTATAGTGTGTCAAAAAGAGTTGTTTTGTGTGGATTGTCTGTTTACTCGCACTTCTGCTGAAGCTCCATATGAATTAAGAGCAAGGGAAGAAAATGCCAGGATTAGTTCTGGTGAAAAAAGTGACCCGTGTTAAGGATTAAAGAAAAACATGAAATCATGTATGACTTGTAAAAAGAAATGCAGTCCACCATCGTAATTCTCAGTCAGCTTTATTGTAAGTAGATTTGTAATGATGCAGACAGAAGTTTTGATATATTTTAACTTAAAAAAATGGCAAAATATGTCAAAATCAGGAATATCAGAACTGTTTCAGTACTAATTATGTGGTACTTTGCTATTTAAGGATCAGGATAAAATTGAATTCTTTAGTGTATTGTTTCTATGTGACGTTGAAAGTAATATCTGTTTGAGGCCAGCAATCTTCACTTCACTCTTGAGTGAGAAGGAATAACTCTCCACCCCCCCTGTACACAAACCACCTATATCGAGTTTGAGGCGTCATTCAGTGAATTAACCAATCAGTTTTATATTCTTACTTTCAAAAAGTTGATTAAAAACAGTTAAAACGCCATGTGAATGCAGCCTCAAACCAAATCTCTCTGCTTCAGTTCAGTTCGCTTGCTTATTGAGTGAATCTTAAAGGTTGTGGCTCTGTTCCCAGATCAGTGTTGTGTCTGTTGTCTCTAGTTGATGATGCAGAGGGGATGAGGTAGGCTCAAAAACCAGGTCATCCTGTTCTCACTTTTTGGCAACCACCAGCACAGCTGAAGGCACCAGACCTAAAAAACAAACAAAGAAAAAAACAGAAATGAAAATCATGCTGAGGGTCGAAACGGGCCAAAATAGTGCTCAACAGATGAAGGCAATCGTGGAAAATAAAACTTAGCTCACCCAGTTCCTTGAGGGGCTTCTCCATGTCCATTTCAGTGTAGACATGACGGGGGTAGGGCGACAGAAGCGTGAAGTCCTGACCCTCAAGTATGTTGCTGTTCATCTGAATGTAGACACGCACTGCCGCCAGCGGCTCCTGAGCCTTAAAGACTGTTGTAAGGGTCGAGCCGTCCACCAGGCGTACCTTCAGAGCAGAAAGTAGAAAATAAGCTAATGTAGTGATTCGTAATGGATATCTGTTGACATAATGTTAACAAGTGAGGTCTCTAAATGTGCTGTTTTGATACAAGGATGGACAACAGTTGTATGCAAAATGTGATTTGTGGAGAGAACAGCAACATTCAGGAGTAAGATTGTAACTGAAGCCTGTACCTGTATCTTGGACTCATCATACTCCTTCTTAGTGGGTGGAGGTCCGTGACTGGTGGGTGATGAAGGACTGGGCTCAGCTGGCTGTGACGATGTGGCCGTGCTGGTGGTTCCAACACCTCCAAACTAAACAAGTTTAAAAGAAGATATATTGTTGTAAGCGGTTGTTGGTTCCAAGATGTTTTGATTAGAAGTGTGAAGGTAAGAAAGGATGAGTAAAGAGCCCAATGATCCAGTTACCTTTTGTGCTCTCTCCTCTCTGTCTCGTGCAATCTTGTCTTTAACCCTCTGCCTGAAAGACAGAAACACATCAGCTCAGTGAGAGTCATAAAGAAAGTAGAGCAGGTCGAAAGATTTACATACTTTGACAGTCTAAGGGATCAGATACTTGTACCTTCTGGGAGGAAGTGTCCACTACCATCTTGAAAACCCAGTTTTGTTAAAGGTAAAAATGTATATATATATATATATATATATGTATATATATATCTTATAAATATTCCTACATTCCAAATATCTGCAGTGAGTAACACGGCTTTAACAAACTACAGACTATAACAAAACCTCTTAATTTCTGGCCTCTCTCCATACTGTTAAACATCAATATCTTCTGTAATAGTTGACCTGCAACTTCACACAACCCCTGAAAGAACTCGGACAAGATGAGTGACGACCTTAAGATTGATTCATTTTTAGCTTCATTGAATCTACCTAACACTACTGACGAACAAAAAGACAAGTTAATAACTGAAAAAATAGAGAACTGTACGCAGCAAAGATTCCCAGCTTTAATAACCCACCTAGCCATATCAGAGGTAAATATAAAATTAAATAGGATGCTGAACCTATCAGGGGATCAACTTGTCTAAAGATGTCACTAAACTATTTGACCTTAATCACACTCCATTAAACTCAAATTCGATTTTTTTTGAGTCTGAGCTCCAGAGTAGAGTCCATTCAAATTAACATTCTGCTAAATTTGCTTCATCTACTCCATACTCTTGACGATACAGACTCAACTCATCATGAAACTGAGTGTGATCAAATCGAGATACTTATGGCAAGGGATAAACCGAGGATCAGGTCTTAAACTTTATCATCATTAGGCAGAGAACGTGATGGTATCGGCCTCCCCTCCTCACAAGAATCTCACTCACAGTTAAGGCCGTTGATTCGCTTGTGTTCACCAGCATATTCTGCACCATAAGGTAAAAGGTAAAACTGGGGATCAAGTGAAGATCGTCTGATTATTAGGATGGTACATTTCACTTTTTTCATATAAATTTAAATTTTTGCCTCATTGAAATACACAAGTGTTTTTTAAAAGAAGGAAAATTGAAGAGACTTAAACTGTCTTTGTGTGTCTGTACTTTATCTTCATCTTCTGATTCTGTCCTCTACAGTGTGCTGTCTATGTATGAAGAGCACCAGAAACTTCTAAAGGAGCTGGGTGGAACAAAAAGAGGATGAGTTTCCGACCTTGCTAATTTGTCCTCCATCTTCTCTCTCCTGCGCTGATCAGCAAGTTTTTTCATATCATCGTCCTGTATCTTTTGGCGAATTTGCTGAAGCTCTTGGCCCTGTCTCCGCCTCTGCTTCTCCCTTTCCAACTCTTCTGCACGCTCTCGCTCTCTTCTCTCTGCCTGCTTAGCCCGCATCAGATCCTCCAGCCTGAAAAACAAACACCAACAATTCAGCTACTTCCACGAAAGACCAGGCGTTTAGCATTTTTAACCTTTCTTACACATTATGATCTCTCTAAGCAGAAGAAGAAGGAATGGAAAAAAAAAAATCAGTTGTCGTTTTCTCTAATTATGTTAACATTGTTGGGTAAGGAGGAGAAGCGGTAGGTTGGACATTCAGTACAGATGGGATGCTTTGTGTCTGTGCTGAGTAAACTCAAACCTTCTAACTTGCTCTAGTCTCTCCTCCTCCGACATTGGCTTCTTTAAACTCTCCTCAAGTTCCCTTTGGGCGCTGTCTCCACCAGCGGTCCCTGAAGTGAAAACAAAAGCACACAAGAAAGAGAAAGAAACAGAGGTTGGTACTGTAATGTCTCACTCTCGACCACTAATCAAAGCAGAAGTCTACTGCTAACCTAACACACTTAACACCTTCACAATCAGCGTGGACAAAGAAATCCACTAAGAGGTGAAGAAACTAAGAAACTGCCTCGGTGGAATCAACCACAAGAGAGAAAACATGAGTTCAAAGAGAGAAAGAGTCGACGAGACGACATCATTGACACATCACTGGGTGACTTTTTTTTTTCTTCCTTCCTGACCTTCAGCTGTGTCTGTTAGTGTCAGCTGATCCGTGGTGGACTGGCTGTCTGCTGCTCCTCCAAGGACGTTTGCCGGAGGTGGCACATAGGGCTCATCGATATCTGGGTCGTTCTCATGTTCCATTAGCCTGAAGAAAAGAAAATTGAACAGTTAAAAAAAAAAAAAAAAAAAGCTGCAAAACTGCTTCGTTGATTACCAGATGGTTAAAAGTTCTTCATCATCTGGGCAGTTCAACACTGACTCACCAGTCCATGGCTGGTTCTATTCCCATGTTTCCTGTTTTGGCCACGGCCTTTTCCCTGAAAACATGATGAGAGAAAGTTAAAATAGGTCCTCTAAACATTTTTTTAACAGTTTCACTTTCATTTTCTTGGTAGCTGTGTCAACTTGTGGAACAATTATAACCAGGATGATTTTTGGATATGGTGTGACTCACGCTCTGTTTTTGTCAAAACCCATCTCCAGCAGACTCTCCAGTGTTGTTAGCTCTGCCATTTTGACCTGAAACATCAACTTTTGACTTATAATTAAACCACTATTGCTGTTAACACAAAGTAAACTGCATTACTGAGCCTTACTTCTAACCCAGTTGTAGTTTTAACATTCAGGTAATGTAGCTCATTGCTGTGTGAGCTACATTACCTGTATAGTCAGACTTAAGACAACAGAAACAAATATATGTATTTCATTGTCAAGCAGCCAGATACAAACATCTTTTATTCTTAAATATGTGCTCGGTAGTTGTCGCTATATATCATCACTGTCGGGATACTGAGTGCGAAAATTAGCATAGAAATCGCTAGCGTTCAAATTAGCTCAAAAACTAGCAGCCTTGTTTCCTAGCGCGATTAAAAAATGACCACATGCTCGTTCAAGCTCTCTACCACTAAAGCTACAAATATGTGTTTCTATCTAACATTTAAAGACACACGAGTCTTATTTTATTTCCAGTAGAGATCATAACAGCCTATGTGCTCATGAAGACAACGTTAGTTAGCTACTCACACATCAGTCAACACCGCCTCAGCAGTACGGAAACTCACATGGGTCAAAGCGCACAGGACGCGAACCGCGACCTTCTTCTTCTTGGTGTTTTCTGGCGGTTGGTTAACAATGTTTTGGTTCATTACCGCCACCAAGTGGTGGATAATAATAATAATAACTCAAATCTTTTACGTCAAATTTCTTCATTAGTTATTGGAATTAAAATCCACAGTCCTAGTACTTGTCCATACAATGTCTTTGTAGAATTTCACGTAGGCCTAAATCCAGTTTCATCTTCATTTTTTAATGTCTCAGTGTCAGTTCCCTTCTCTCAGTCTCTTCGGTCCCTTTGGCAGTGAATGATAATGTGTTCTACTGTTTCCTCTTGTTGAAAGAAAGCACAACTTTTTGGAGGATGTTTCCCTATAGCCTATGTCATTCTTGTTTTGCCAACTTGTTTTGCCAACGCTCGTAAAACTGAAACACAATCACAGCATAATAAGAACTTTCTAGATTTATTCTTTTCTACCCGCTGTACAGACAAAAGTACTGCAGCACCTCTATTGTAGTGTCTTTTTATTGTTGTAATAATGAGTTTGCAGCATTTTAAGTCTGTGGCTAGTTGATGGAAGGATGAAGGGAAGTTGTTTTTAATGGGGTTATGTCCTGTTGCTAGACTTTTACAAATATACAATACAATGAATTAGTAAGTATACAATGTGCAATATTTACCTCAAAGGAGTAAAAGTATAAAGTACCATTACATTCTGGTGAAGTGTACTTACCTTTAGCCTACTATTAAAAAGTAGGCCTACTTGAGTAAATATACTAAGTTACATTTCTCTTCTGGTATAAATAATAAATAAATAATAGATTGAAAAAAACTCATCTGGTTGCTACATTGCCTTAACAAAATGGTTTAGTCATCCAGTGTTTTGGAGTGCAGCGACCTTTGGACATTATCAGAACCAACTGAGACTTACTTTCAGTTTCTTCTTCACAAGGATTAAGATTTACTGTTTTCTCTGTATGTATATAATATACTTCCATAGCCAGAGTACTACATGAAGTAGGTGTTGACAATAGGTGATGTCAGCATCTATACTGATTATATATATGAGGAAAGCAACACAAAGTAACAAGTTAGCTTGCAAAGAATAGAGAAAACATTGTTCAAAGAAATGTGCAGGAATTATTATTTCTTGTGAGTGTGTCGCACCCTCCTCTAGTCAAGATTTATACTGTCAGAATGTGACAACAGGAGCTGTTGTATTTGTCTCTACATGTGTTATCCAACAATTATTACAACAAATGTAGCTAGAATGAATTTGTACCACTGCTGTGGTTTTAACATTTTTAGACCTACACCAGATTTGTTATAATGTCTCTCACGTGTGCTTAATGGTGGCCATGTCTGTGTTTAATACACTTTCCACTGAAGTAATTTTAAAAGTGATGTGGCTGCTTTACAAGGTAGGCTATATCAATAGCTTTTGGAAAATGTGCCCATACTAAATGAAGAGGCAGAAGTGTGTGGAGGCTTATCTGAAATACCTCGAGGCCAGATGAAGTCTCCTTTGGCTGTTCTCCATCTTGAACAATAATAATAAAATAATAATAACCCAACAACAAGAGCTGAGACCAAGAGGACCAAAGATTTAAAAAAATATGTAAGAAACTAAAAGAGCTAAAAGCAAATAAAAAGATAACAGCAATAAGAAGGTAAGAGCAGTAAAAGAAAAAGAAACAAGCGCTTAAAGGATAAAAAAACTATAATATTAATAAAAATAAAAAGTATATATAAATATAAAACATAAATAGACAAAGTAAGTAAGATAAGAAATTACCATGTTAAAACATAAGAGGAGTTAAGATATGAGCATAAATACGAGATAAGAGCATTAAAGAAAGAGCATAAATAAAGAGCATAAATAAAAGAACAGTAAGAAGTAAAAGAAGATAAAAATAGTAAAACCAGTAAGAAAAGACATTAAGAAGACGACATCACATAAAAGCAAGTCTGTAAAAAGTATGTTTTAAGAAGGGATTTAAAAGAATTGAGGGAATCTGCGAGTCTTATCTCCTCAGGGAGGTCGTTCCAAAGTCAAGGCGGTCGTTCCAAAGTCGAGGGGCCCTGACTGAAAAGGCCCGGTCACCTTTAGTTTTAAATCTCGACTTTGGAACGACCAGGAGGCCCCCACCTGAGGATCTAAGACTGCGGGCTGGCTCATATGGTGTCAGTAGCTCTGTTATATAGTTTGGAGCCAGCCCCGTCCATGCTTTAAAAGTAATGAGTAAAATCTTAAAATCAATTCTAAAACTTACAGGAAGCCAATGTAATGAAGCTAAAATTGGAGTGATGTGATGTCGTCTGTTACAACCACAACCAGTAAGAAGCCTAGCTGCTGCATTTTGGACTAGCTGGAGGCGAGACAGTGACTTATTTGTGATTCCGGAAAAGAGGGAGTTACAATAGTCAAGTCAGGAGAAAATGAGGGTGTAGATGATCTTTTCAAGGTCTGGTTGGGTTAGTATTGTTTTAATTTTGGAGATGGTGCGTAGATGGAAGAAGCATGATCGGATAACTGTTTTGATATGGGATTCAAAGGTGAGATTGCAATCAAATGTTATTCCTAGATTTCTGGCGGTGGGTTGGACATTGGCGAATAAGGGACCGAGGCTGCTCTTTGAAATATGAGTGGAGTTTGGCGGGTTGAATACTATAATTTCAGATTTAGAATTGTTCAGTTGGAGAAAGTTTTGTGCCATCCAGCAGTTGATATCGTTTAGGCAGTTTCTGACAGCAGCTAGGCTCCTAGCGTCCTCAGGTCTCAAAGGAAGGTATATCTGTGTGTTGTCTGCATAGCAGTGAAAGGAGACCTTGTGGCGTTCAATTATTTGGCCAAGAGGCAGCATATAAATGGAGAATAAAATGGGACCTAAAACCGAACCTTGCGGTACACCACAGGTAATGTTAGAGGTAGAGGAGGAGTAGTTACCGATGGTGACCGCAAAGGTTCTTTCTAAAAGATAAGAGTAAAACCAGCTACGTGCAGTATCCTTTAAACCAACCCATTTTCTGAGATGATCAATTAAAATTGTGTGATCAACAGTATCAAAAGCTGCGCTAAGATCTAAAAGAATTAAAATTGTGCCCTCCCCTCTATCTGCTGCTAAAAGAAGGTCATTGGTTACCTTGAGGAGGGCCGTCTCTGTGCTGTGACAAGCTCTAAAACCGGATTGGAATTTCTCAAAGAGGTTATTTTCAGTCATAAAAGATAAAAGTTGTGTTGAAACCACCTTTTGTAAAACTTTTGATAAAAATTGAAGTTTTGAGATTGGTCTAAAATTGTTAAAATCAGTGGGATCAAGGTTGGACCACAGCATGTTTAAAAGCAGAGGGGACCACACCTTCCGCCAAGGAACTATTAATAATGGATAAAATACTGGGTCCAACTGTGTTAAAAACCTCTTTGAGAAACGTTGTGGGAATAAAATCAAGGCTGCACGTAGCTGATTTCATGTGGGTTAACATTTCAGATAAAAAGGTCAGATAAAGAAGCTTTATATCCCATCTTCATAAGTCCCTGAGTTCAAAGAGAATACAATTTGCTGACTTTTATGGGTATCTGTTACATATTTACAGTAAGTGTAATGATTAATTTTACTCCCCCACACACACAGTCTTAAGTAGCCTTGTTTCACAAGTCCACCATTACTCAGGGACCGACTTCAGTCATAACACGTTCACTGACTGTTTTTCTCTCTCATTTACCATTCACTCTATTTTGTTTGTTTTATTTTCTTTACATTTTTATTTGTCATTTAATTGTATCCATTGTTTTTGGCTTTTTCCCAACAGAATTAATGACCGAAAAGAACCTGATGTGCCGTGTTAGTGTGGTGAGTATGACTCTAATGACTCTACTTTTTAATGAAAGTAGTTACTCAATTCTGCCATTTTTTTTAATATTGATCACGTAACATTGAACGTTCATGCTATGATACCTGTAGAATTGTTTAAGATGTAATTTCTAACAAGATTAAAATGTAAAACAATGTTTTTTATTCTGTTTGGATTACATTTGAACTACATCAGGTTTACAAGCAACTTGTAGTCTCCACCTATAGTCACTGAAAGTCAATTGATTTTTTTCTTTCATCAGTCAAAAGTCAATCACAGATCATCCTCTGAGTGTGTTTGCTATCTTATTAAAGTAAACTAAATGGCTGGAAATAAAGACCCAAAATGGCTTTTGAGGCAAATCTTGAAAAAAAAAAAAAAGTTAATTTAGCTCCTGAAGGAACTATTGGTTGCCAGGTAACAAACAACTCGGTAAATCAAGTTGTTGGGTGATGGCCTTCACCAAGAAACTACGCTGTACCACTGATGATAGGGCTAAAGTTACTGATATACTGATATATCTTTCTGTAACCATGATAGCTGTTTTAAATGGTCTAAAAACATAGTCTAAAAAAGGTAGTTTCTGTAGATTTTTGTTCCTTTTGTAAATCGAACACCTGTCAATAGAGCAAGAGTGAAGCTTCTTAGTAGTTATTGTATCACAATGTCTTGTTTAAAAATATCATACTCCTCCTTAAACTTGATTAGTCAGCAAAGACTAGACCTTTTCTGTTCAGACATGATGTGAAGTTCTTAAGTTCTTAATGAACTCATCCACTGCAATATTTGTGCTGAGATTTGCAGATTCTCTGAATCCACTGATAAACCGTTCACAGTTTAATTACCTGCTTTTAAAAAATATGGCTCAGTGGGCAAAGTCGACGAAGACAATAGGGGTCTTTATAATCTACTCTTGAATTACTTTATGGCTTTGTTTTTTTTTACAGGATGAAAGGGTCAAAGCTCAGTTGGGATGAGTTAGGAGAGGTTCAAGAAAACTAAAGAGAGGAGGAGTACACAAAGAAACAATACATGTTCAAAGCCATATCAATGCCTCCCTGTAAAAGATTAATTTTAATGGACTAAAGGCTAAAATTCATTTGCTGAGACGGCACACCCTCTTGACTCTCAACATACTTTTATTGAGTGAATGACCCTGATTTTATAGGTGTCATTATGTTAAAATGTTTCTTAGAAGCAGTAAAAAAGATCAGGAGATACAAGTGGATGATATTTTTTATTTTTATGTTTCTTTATTAGGTTGGGTGGTATTATCACATGAGGGCCCTATTAAAAAATAAAGTAATTTTATTTCATGTGGTTGGGCCAACCAAAGGAGGGCAGTATTATTTCATGGGTGAAAGTTTTGTCCTACAGCCGTCATTTAGTTCAAATATTTAGTGATGTGCAAATCTTGAAAGTATTGTTAAGATTTGACAGTTTGAAGATGTTGCAATAAAAACTGCTGGCCTATGAAGTAACAAGAAGCAAATATTTGACTTCAAGAATGGTAGGCATAAGCAGAAATCTGTACATCTAATAATGTGGTGAAATGAAACGCACCACCACCTGATTCTCATGATCTGCACACAGTGTCAGCTGTGCTCTTTATGCGGGTCTCACCAGCTGTAACAGCATCTCCATATGGAAAATACTCTGGCTTCCAGTGGAGTTGCTGTTATCTGTGGAGGGACACCTCTTGTCGACAAAGCCTGCTGCCTGACGGGACACTTTTTAGATTACAGTTCTCACATCATGTTCACAGTTCACACTTGAATCTTGGTTAATGGGCTGTGTAAAACGTCTGTATTTGTTTTTCAGATCCTGTGCCTCATTGTATTTTTTTCTGTGCAGTTTTGCTTTTCAATAAAATAAACTTAAACCCCTTAAGCCCTGTAGCCTTTAAGTTTACGTCTGTTTCTGTATTATGTTGTTCATATAAAATAAATATATCTATTGTATTATGTGTGTGTGTGTGTTAGTGTGTGAGAAAAGAGGGAAAACCTGTATGCCTGAGCAAGCCCCTTTACAGTAGCTGTCTAAAATAACTACACAAATACATAGGCCAGCAAATGAATATGAGGCAACATTTACAGTAAATGCTAAAAATATACAGAAATTATAAAAAAAATATGGGAAGTTTGTTGTAATATGAAAACAAAACTGAAAATACAAGTAGGAGTCACTGTTTCCTTAGGCCTATGTGTGGCATGTTTTGATAGAGAAACAAGAAAATTGCAACATAATAATTGATTTATATGCTGCTTTAATAAGAGGCAAATTCATATACGTAATATTCGGTTGTTTAAGAAAATATAAATGTAAAAATCCTTCTCGGGCTTTGTACAGAAAATTTAAATAAATATAAATTCACAATTCCAATACGAAATAGACATTACAATATACATTGAAACCAAATAAAACATTATTGCTGTGTTAATAAAAAACAAAGCTAATCATAAATCATAAGGTGATGAAAGTAACAAATAAAGACACTGCCAAATATTACAAAAAATGCCCTAAATTGGGAGTAAAAACCATACGAAATAAAGGCGACTGGCTTTTATTGTGAAGGTTGTGCTAAGCTGTTCCGGTGAGTGCGTGCCTTCTTTGGTGGGGTTCCCCAACTGACAGCCGGTTGCTAAGCGAGTTAGCCGACCGCTAAGTAGTCGAGTTGTGACGTTTTACTTCAGCAATTGTGTCGCACTAAAGCTACTGTATTGAGTTAAGGAGAGCTAAATATTGATGGTGGATTGAAGCTGTGGCGTTTTTACAGTACAGCCAACGTCAGTCGAGGAGGGAGTTATCGCTGAATGACTCGCGGTGGTGTGGCTAACTAGCGAGTAGGAGGGTGGGGACAAAAACTTCCAAGACCTCGCCCAGCCGTCGCTTCATTCCAGCAGGCAGCTTACTCTCTTCACGGTGGTAGAGATCCACACACACACACACACACACACACACGCCATTCAAATTATTACTGAGAGTGATACTGACACGCACTATATCAGTCAGTATGTTCAGAAAAAACATGAAGAAGGATCCAGAGCTGTTTCAGAACGTGTCTGAAGGGCTGCGGCGCCTCTACCGGACCAAGCTGTTCCCACTGGAGGACACGTATCGATTCCACGACTTCCACTCCCCTGCTCTCGAAGATGCCGACTTCGACAACAAGCCCATGGTCCTCCTGGTGGGTCAGTATTCCACCGGGAAGACCACCTTTATCCGGCACCTCATGGAGCAGGACTTCCCCGGTATGCGGATTGGCCCCGAGCCGACTACGGACTCTTTCATCGCGGTGATGCACGGCGACCAGGAAGGGGTGATACCCGGTAATGCCCTGGTCGTCGACCCCAAGAAGCCCTTCCGCAAACTCAACGCCTTTGGCAACGCGTTCCTCAACAGGTAATAACCGTGCCAAGTCGTGAAACCTCTTTAAAAAAACAGCTTTCACTGAGCAATTTGAAAAATGTAATATCAAGGACTACATGATTTGAGCCCGGAAGTGACAGACACTCATTCATTAATGTATGAATGAAAATAATTAATGTCAACTTTATGTGATTCTTGTCTTAATATAATTGGGAAATCCAACCGTGTGTTAAGAAGTGTGACAATACGTCACCCACTAGTTTAAATGCCCTCTCGACATGTCTTTACACGTACCACACTCTTTCAAGGTAAACTCGCAATATGCTGTTGTGCAATGATCCCAGCTGAAGAACAGCCAATTGTGAAAGTAACTGAGAGAATTCAAGTGTTAAGTGTCAATAGGTAGGGGAGAGAGCCACTGTGCAAAGCAAGGTGCTTTCCAACAACTTATCACATGGAAAAGGAAGTCCTTTCACTTCTGATTAAACATTATAATATTGCGCCTTGCCCTTCATCTGGGACTTCTTCCTTTAAGCACCTGACAGAGTCACTGGTGACTAATCCCTCAGGCCCAAGTCACAGTGTGGCACCTTGAAAGTACAAATAGTTGTATGTGATGTTGCTAGGCAACAGGTTGACCTTGTCCCGTCCTGGGTTGGCGGTACCATAAATTCCTTATCGGATGGTCATATAAGTGTTACTTAATCGGTAGAAGGCGACATCGCCAACTCCCCTTTTCCTTTCCCGTCACTAGACCAGGTGAAATTATATTACTAAAGGTTAAAGTGTTTTCTTGAACGTTTTCATTGCATCAGCAGGTTGGGGTCAAGACATTCAGCTCATTGGAGACTGATTCACATGTCTGGTGATCCAGAAATTCATGTGTAGTGACACTGTGTGGAGAAAAACTCCATTGTGTCAAACCCAGGGTATTGCTCAGAATGGGCAAACACCTGTAGAAGCAGAAGAGAAAGTGAAACAATCTAGAAATACAGAGACAAACTTGGCTGCTGATGGAGCATGCTTTTTTAACTAGTTAAGATGGATTACAGGAAGGACATTTTTTGCTGAGTATATGAAGTGATGTTCTCCATAGCAAAGTCAGGGTGTAAAGTGTTACTGCACGTGCTGAGTAAGAGCCAGTGTGGTCACGCCTTTTGAAAGCTAAAACAATCTTGTGTGTGGATTTGTGATGACATTAGATGGCCAGCAATCAATTGCTGATGATGTAACTTCCTGTAGAGGATGTGGGTATACTCCCCCAGAGCCTTCATAATGTGGTGTCACAATGTGGTGTCACATTAGTGTCAGCATCTAAACAGATGAACAATTTATACACAAAAGTAACTTGTCCTGAACTTTTACTGTAATATTAAGATTGTAATAACATATTAAAGTTATGTAGCCATGTGGGATTAACACTCAACTAGAAATTTCCTCAGTGAGGCCTTCTTTATCATTATCCACAGAGATCCCTTCCGTGAATTATTTCAAGTGTTTGTGTTATCTCGCAAGTTTCCGCCAAATGAGACAAGTCAAACTCTGAATGAAAAATAAATAACACTTAAATGACACTTTTAAGGGTGCAAGGTCGGACTTCAATGACTACAAATCACCTCTTTGGAGTTTAATATAGACCTGAGAGGAAAAGAGATACGTTTGTGTATAAACAAAGGCTATTGTCCATTGCAGCATCATTTGTCAAACTATTGGACCTAAACATGCCGACTGCCATATCAAGGGATTTGTGGTTCCCATTGATTTGACTGTGCATCTTTGTCTAATAAGCATATTCAATCTCTCATAATTGTACAAAACAGAAAATGTGTTTATGACAAAGCAGGTAGATGATCTGTTTGAACAACTCTGTGTAGGCCAGATACATATTTAATCTTTTGTTTTGGTACATTGCCCAGAGAAGGCCAGAGTTGACAAAACTTTAGTCAAGAACCTTGACGCATTTAATTTTTTTCTTTATTATAATTGTTTTCTGTATTTATTTTTTTTACCTGAGTTTACCAGACAAACTGTTTTTATCTCTGACTCGGCCAGTTTTCAACTTTCCTCTCATGAGGCCAAAACTATTTCAACTGGCCTCTGCTTGGTCTAATTTGTTTTTGCTCATAAAAGTCAACAGGAGATATTGAGTATCGGATTGTTAACTGGCAGATTCGTAGGTGGAGAAGAAGAGCACACAAGGCCTTGTTGTGTAGCTCTTTAACCATAGTCATTCAAAATATAGATTAGCCTTTAACTACCACCCTCAGAAAGTCACTCTTAGTGTAATCAGTTATTTATGTAGAGAGTAAACAGAAATCTGTCATGAGATCCACAAACCAACTGTTTATTTGTGTCTAAAGTAACAGTTAGTGTATTCTAGTCAATTGCCAATTTTCCTATTATTTCTATTTTGAAGCAGTCTGGTTTCAGATTGTAACCCAAGAAAGTGGCAACCTCCAGTGTTTAAAAATTAAGCCAATGCAGAGGTGCACAAACCTGCATTTCATCAAGTGTCCACTTGAGCCTGGCTTCGAGGGTTGTATTATTCTTTTAAACTCATCAGTTTTGATTTTATGATAAATGAGAGTTATTCATTATTCGGCGTGTGGCTGACCTAACTCACAGGCCGGCGTGGTCTAGCGGTTTGACAGCAGTTTTAAGACCCGCCTCAGCTTTAGCTCTTTTGCTTGGTTTTGGGTTTACTGAAAGTTAGGTTGACACAGTGTTATCCATCGTGGCCACCTCCATCGACGGGCTTCCCAAGCCCCCTTCAGTAACTAATGATGTCACTCAGGCTTTGCCCACTAATATTTACAGACAGTCCATGATCCCAAGGTATGTAGACTGATTTTAACCAATGCCTAAACTGTAATGAAAGCATTCTTCATACTTTTCTTTCAGATCAAGATAAACCCACATATCTGTGAGCTCTTTTTTTTCTAGTTAAAATTCCACAGCAGTCAGAGGGCCTCAGTATGATTGTGCCCTCTGTAAGCTATTAGTCAGTAAAACCAGAGTCAGCAAAGTGTAAGTTCCGCACTGGCCCACCCTGGCCTGCACTGTCCTACTCTGTCCTGTCCTGCTCATGGCCTGTTATTCCAGGACACTGACTCTGCACTTTACTGAGGTAGGGCCTCACACATGTACAGACTTATAGAGCACCCAACAAACTAATACAAGGGTGTAGGACTGGTTTGAAGATACTGAATTTATAATACAATGATCATTTACAAGTTCTGTGCAATTACCGGTAGTCCCAATTTTGTCCTTATGGCGATATGATCATTTGCAATAAGCACATCTCTATAGTTTGAATTTCTTTTTCTGTAAAAAAGCAATGGTTTCTCACTAATTATGTCTACATTTTACTTAATAGAATGAGGCCTGAGTATAAAGACCATGCTTTCACATAATTTCATAACAGTCAGAAGAAGCTCAAGCTAGCTATCAGCTACCCTCAGATTTAAAAAGTTTCAAATGAGTGGTGGGGGGAAAAAAAAGGACAAATATGTTGCAAGAACACAAATGATGTGGAAAAACATAAGAACAGCAGATGAAAACCTTGAGCTTAACTAATATGCAGTTTTAAATGTTTGTTTATTTAGCACATCATATCGTTATCGCACATTGCAGGCCTAACTTACACACATGGGGAGATTTAAAGGAAGCAACCATGGAAAGGTGACACATTTTGTGGATCCCGCTCCATTCCCATCCGCCCTGTTTCCTCTTCTCTCTTCAGGAAGTTGAGGTTACGATGAGAGAAAAGTTAATAGGTCAAGAGTTGAGGCAGGAGAGGAAGACCTTCTTTCTGGAGCTGGAGCCCGTACTCCTCTCAAATAAGTGGTCGGATATGGAAAATTAACCCATGCCTTCATCCCAGGGCTGCAACTTCACATATAGGATGGGTTTCTCACACTCTTGAGACATTCTAACAGCGAAGGCTCTCTGATATATCTAGGCTCCAGGGGCCTCCAGTGCCTGGTAGGGTTCTCTGTTTCTAAGAATTCCGAGTTCATCAGAGCATTTTTTCCTACAAGCTCTGCATGGAAAATGTAAGGAAAGATAGTTTAATGGAAAACCTATGCCAAATTTCCAACTGGATATCATGGATAGTCAGCTTAGAGAGGGAGTGGAAAAAACCTGCATGTTTGTTATCACTTGCTGTCACTATTATTGTTAAGTAATAGTATACATAAGGTCTGTGTTCAAGAGGCCGCTCTCTCATATTCCTTTGACTTGTTCATTGTCCTTGGATTTTTCCCTTTTCCTCCCTGCGTGTGGTATGAGATCTTTGTTAGGGTTGTGTGTGTGGGTCTGTGTGTATCTGCTCTTAGTGTGGTTACAACAGGAATGTAAAAGCAAAGTTCTCCAAGTCTTATGACCCAGTGCCTCTGAGCTCATGTTTTGAGTTTTGGTTCAGATTGAGTAAAAAGCCTGCAGAGTGAGAAGCAGTGCTTGGAGCTGTGGGGTTCCTTAACAATCCCTTTCTTTGTCTTGAGTGGGATACTGTGGGTTTATGCAAAACCACTCATCCTCTCACTTTGTGTTCGTCTGTGTGTGTGTGTGTGTGTGTGTGTGTGTGTGTGTGTGTGTGATCCTGTTAGCCTTTTCTCAGTTTCAAAATGACTATCCAGTTGAATCCCTAGTCTCAACTCAGAAAACAACACAGAGAAAACTGTAGCAGTGGGCATCAAAAGTGTCATGTATTTAAAAAAAACTAATTTTAAATTATTTTTTAATAAATGAACTTACTTTAATAAGCCTGTAATATAAAGGTGACCTTTTTTTCCACTACAAAGTCATCTGATATGGGGTTGCACTCTGATCCCACCAGTTACTGTTTTGTGTTGAAGCTGTTTAAGGTATTTCACTAAGGTTGGTGCGTGAGAGAATGAAGTACGTTACTAAAAGCTCAAGAATAATGTCTGTTTAATGCCAAGCTTATGTATAAACATTCTCATCCAACTGTTTTTGCGTCACTCCTGCCCTTATTCTCTTCCAGTATGTCTCATTGTTGAATCTCCTCTTTAACCCTCTTTCACCTTCTGTTGCCTGTACCATTTCCTCTCTCATCCCTGTGTTTTCTTGGCAGGTTCATGTGTGCCCAGATGCCTAACCCCGTCCTGGAGAGCATCAGTATCATTGATACTCCTGGAATCCTGTCTGGGGAGAAGCAGAGGATAAGCAGAGGTCTGTCTGAAATAAACAGCCAACCTTTTATCATTCTCGAACTCACTTGTGCTATACTGTTTTAGAAAGCCACATTCTGCTCAAAAACGTTGAAAAAATTCAAACAGAGATCCTCAGGATCTAAAATGAAAGAATAGCAATTCTCAAGTTCAAATATGAAAAGGAAACATGCTTAACCTACATGCACTTCCCTCAGTCTCTCTCTCTGGTATTTCTGTTTGGCACGTGCCTCACTAAGTCAACTCCAACAGTCTGGCTAGTGCAGTCCAACCTGTATTTAACTCTAAACACCCTCAGGTCAGAGCCTAACCAAACGGGTCATGGTAATCTGATAGAGGCCTTTGAGAGTCCTCAAAACACTTTGAAGTTCATTTCCTGTTTCTGTACCTGTGGTTTTCTGCAGCACACTCCTTTTTCACATCCTCCCCCCCTGTTTTGTTTTTCTATCTCCTATTCAATTTTACTCTGCAGCTAGCTTTAGACTAAATTAACGACAGCAGAAAACATTTCCTATGCAGCTGTGCGACATTTTTGTTTGTCTGCATTGTACCATTTATCACTTTATATCTGAGTCATTTCCCTATGGTCTGCTGAAATCAATAGATTTGTATTTTTAACCATGTGCTCCAACGTGACTGCAACCTTCAGTTTTGCCTCATATGCAGCTTTTCCCTTACTTTTGATGATCCTACAAAATCAAGACAGATGATAACTGTGCAGCTGAACACAGCTTCTGTTTTTTCTACCTGATTGGAGCCTCTTTAAGAGGAAGTGCACATACAAGCTGTAGAGTTTTTGTGTACTCTAGGGAAAGGATGTGGAGTAAAATGGCAAACATAGCAGAGAGTTTCCCAATACCTTCTCCTCCCACCACCTCCATCGTCTGTATTACATAGAAAGCTTATATACAGTCAGTATATCTGCTCAGGAGACGCAACAAGAAGGAAGAGTAGTACAAGTATAGGAAGTACCTGCCAGTTAAAAGAAATGAATTTGCTACTGTTTTGGTAATTGTTTCATCATTTTAGGTAATTTTCAGAGAATGTCTTTGGTTATGGCTTAAAACTTTACTTCTCTTATATCTCTATTAAGTGTCTTTCACTTTAGGACTGTTGGGAACACTTAACAAGCTATTTCAAACATTACTTTTGGTGATAGAACATTTATATTTCCTTTTTTACTCTTTTGACATTTAATTAATCTATGAAATAATCAATTACAGTAATAGAATTAATAAATTGTGAAACTGAGTTTGTGACAGCCCTCATGAGGAATGTGAGATTAAACAGTAAGTGAGTGACTTCATTTACACAAGCATAAATAAGTTGAATCTAATAACAAACGAAAAGATGGTTTGGTTCTTTTTTGAATGAAAAGGCCGTCATAGTGGAGGTGACCCTGTACGAGAATAAGGAACAGATGAAATCTGATGCCTCATACCTCAGACAGTTTTTTTCCACACATACATACTTTTAAGTTTTTACTCTTAAAGGCACACACACTCTCTGTCTCGTTTTCTCATACACACTGCTATCCTTACGACTGTTTCTATATAAACACTGATACAATACTGTACTGCCCAGACATACTGAACTGTACTGTGTCATATATAAACAGGAACTGGATTGTACAGCTGAGGTGTGTCGGACATGTTTGTGTGTGTGTGTGTATGTGTATGTGTCAGTACTTTGCCTACTGGCTTTGTCCACCACTATGGTCTGAAGGTCTTTAACGGCTTTACTTTCAGAAGTTGTTATTTTGTTGTTCATTCATGAATTGCAAGCTTTGTCATTGCATAATACTTTGAATGTGAATTATTTTTTGTTAAAGTCAGCATTGTGTGTCAGTACTTCCTCGTTGGTGAACTATGAAATGCCAAAACTATTATGAAACTGGAATAATGCAGAACAGGTTGCCGTCTTGCCCATTGTCACTGTTGATTACTTGTCATGAATACTGACAAGTTCAATATGTTCATGTTTACATACTGAATACTGTTGGTAACAGGAAGAGAAAAGATTGTCAGAGTGTATACTTGTAGAACTTGAGCCCAAAACATCCTTGATGCATTTCTCAATGGATAGTTTTAGACTACAATAGTTGCCCCTGAGGCAACCCATAGCTAGCTAACTCATTTTGATAAAAACAGGTTAAAAAATTAAACGAGTATATCTCAACTCAAGGTGTTGTTGAAGACAATTGTGTTGACTGAGTGACCCTGACCAATAACCCATTCAGACTTGTTTAGCCTTCTGCCCTTGTTTTTTTCCTTATTGCAACGCTTTGGTAAAATAAGTTGTAGGTAGTCTAGTGTTAGTTTACATACACTTCCACTTGAGATCATGTGTGAGAGCGAAAGACCACATGCAGTGGAACATTTTTGCCTGTTTTAGAAGGAAGGATGTTGATAAAGAGAGTGTCTGATGCAACCAGTCTTTTAAATTGGTTAGGCTTTTAAAAGTGTAGTTTTTATAGCCTAAAAGCTAATCAGCTCCTGACAGTGGCTTCATATTTACAGACACCAAACCAAAGAAATAAATGTATATATTAATAATATCTCCCAAAATGTCGTACTTTTCTCATCTGATTATCCCTTCGATTTTTGACTTTTTAAATAGTATCTGATTTAGCCTTCCATTGTATCTATCAATGGTTGACACATACGTTTGAGCGTGTTCAAATTCTTTACAAGTGAGCTGGTTTAAACCTGCATGGATGTGACTATGAAAAAAGAAATGGCTGTGGCTGATGATATGAGTTATAAGTAATTCCAAACTTGAGCAGCTGTCTCTCCCTCAGATTCCCAGACATGTGTTTTAAAAACAGACTCAAGAAGGAATGAGCAAATGTTCTCAACTGGCTCCCACAGGGAGCTTGGACCTTAAATATTCAATTTTTATCCCCATCGACTTTCATTTGTCGTCATGCACACAAACATGAACAAAGTCCTATTTGTTGAGGGGGATTTCTTGCCCCTATCCTTGTCCATCTCTTATTCCATTTAACTTTTGCTTTCACTTTTACTCACCCTCTGTATCTCTTCCATTTTTTCTTTCTCTTTTTAACCATCTCTCCATCTCTATTTGATCATTTTAGCTCTCTCTATATAGATTTGATCTCTGTCTCTCTTTAATATACATGTGCTCAGACGTAGACAAAAGCCATCCATGTTGGAATGCATGTGCAGCAGATCTGGCGTTGATTGTGCGACAGCAGAGATGAGTTTTTAGAGCAACTGCATTCTTCTCTGATCAGATGACACACAGACACTAATCAAAACCACAATTCTCTCTTCCTCCCTCCTTAGCTCCTCAAAGCTAAAGAAAGTTCAGGAAAAAAAACCTGTTTTATGTAATTTGAGTTAGTCCCCCTGCTATTCTAATAACCAAAGAAGTGAAAGGCAAAGCAAGTTTCTGTTCTTCAGCGGTGGTAGAAATGTGTTTCAGCTCAGGCCGACACTGACAGAGCATATACATTTACTTCATATTTCCTGCCTGTGTTTGCTGTTTTAGTTCCTTTTTATCTTTTTATACACACAAGCCCTGTTGTTTTTAAGGCATGTTGCTGATACGTTATGGATGACATTTATTCCCTAGATTGACAAATCAGGTTCCTTAAAACATACAAAGTGTCTTTACCTCCGGGCTCTACTCAGTGCAGCTAGTTAATAGGTAACCAGAGAAGAAAGCTCTGCCCTTATCTAAACATTATAAGATCAATATGACTTGGAACATTTAAACATGCTCTAACACAACAATTTATTAACTGCTTAGAGGTGTGGAGAAATACAGGAACCCACACTAAAAACAATAGCTAAAGAGGTCAAATCAATGTGTACTGTTGTTGAGCACTGTTCTTGTGCAAAATGTCAGATATGCTTTCAAACTGACATGAGTGGAAAACAACCAATGACAAATAAGCATTGGACTCTCAAGGTCCAATGTTAGTACACCTCTGCGTTCATCTTCCTCTTACCACAGAGTTATTCTACGTTTCCCTCGAGTTATATTG
This sequence comes from Labrus mixtus, assembly GCF_963584025.1. NCBI lineage: Eukaryota > Metazoa > Chordata > Actinopteri > Labriformes > Labridae > Labrus > Labrus mixtus. Next base: position 11,749,695 of record NC_083621.1, on the reverse strand, counting down.
GGTCATTAATTTCCTACCATCACAGAAATGACTGTAATCAAACCCTAAATGCAGCATTCAACACAAGAGCTTAGAGCTGCTTATCCAATTTGCCCTTGATAATGAATTTTTCTGTAATAGACAAAATAAACTATATCAGTACTGCTCTGAATTTAATCTCATTTAGCTGATTACTAAACCAACAAGGCCTTATGAGTACTCAATCAAACTCAACAGTAAGGGATCAAACATAATCCTTATCAGTAAAAAGTAAGTCAGAGAAAACTGTGCAGTAGCTTATATTAGAAAAGTCATAATGGAAACATTAACTGGCGTAAATGTATCCATTCAGTAATGGCATGAAGTAAGAGAGTATTTGACATGATACCACATGCTTAATCCCCACTCACAACTTAAACAGCAGCATCCTTCTCGAAAAGCTACAATCAGAGCTGGTAACAAAAACTAAACTCAGAATTGGTATCCGATTTGCTCCTCAGTTCCTGTACAGATCCCACATTTAAACAGACTGCCTTTTTCTTTTTTTTGTCCCCAGGTTATGACTTTGCTGCAGTGTTGGAGTGGTTTGCGGAGCGCGTGGACCGCATCATTCTCCTGTTCGATGCCCACAAGCTGGACATCTCTGATGAGTTTTCGGAGGTGATCCGAGCTCTTAAAAACCATGAGGACAAAATGCGCGTGGTCCTGAACAAAGCGGACCAGATCAGCACTCAGCAGCTCATGAGGGTTTATGGAGCTCTCATGTGGTCTTTGGGGAAGATCATCAACACACCTGAGGTAAAAAGCACATTGCTCTTTTGTGAAACCCCCTCAGTCATTTGAATGGACAACATGTCTGACTGATTAAAGCTAGCATTTTCAGTTTGTCATTGTTACAGAAGGAAACACTTACGGTACTGTATATATGTACAGTATGTAATGAATGTGACACACTAATAATACCATCTTTCACTATCTAATTGGAAACCTGATATCATGTGACCTAGCAAGTCTTATGATTTTTCTCTGCCTGTTGTGGTTAATGTTTAATCAGGGGCCATATCCATACTGATAGCAGAGACACCTTTGGATCATGTGGAGAATTATTCATTGACTTTCAGTGCATTGCTATGTGAAGCCTGCTTACAGCATGTGAAACACAATGCAGAAACACTTTAAAATGTTATTGTTGCTTCACTGTAAACCTCAGTCATGTCACACATCCCGCATGTCTATTTTGGGCACACAAATTTACAAGTGTATTTCTGTTTCCTTGGACATTGAGCCAATTCAGCGGCATGTTTGGGACCTGTAAAACAACTTCTTCTGGTGTGGTGTGGGCAGTAAAGTGTAACCTGAGGTATGGTTTAGATTAAAGGAGGTTAACATGTGCCTACTTATTCAAGGTGGTGCGCGTGTACATCGGGTCATTCTGGACCCAGCCCCTTTTGGTCCCTGACAACAGGAAGTTGTTTGAGGCAGAGGAGCAGGATCTGTTCTTGGACATTCAATCATTGCCACGTAATGCAGCCCTACGTAAACTCAACGACCTCATCAAACGAGCGCGCCTCGCCAAGGTTAGTATTCACATGATGAAGAGCATAAAGAAATCCTAGCAGCACTGTATCCTGCAAAACACAACTACAGCTGATGGGAATGTTATTAGTTTTACAGGTAATAACTTAACAAACTATGTTTAACAAATTAACATTTTAATGATGGTGGAGGGAAGTGGGAGGGAATTGTTATTACCTTTTTACTTGGGGGGTGGGTCGCATGAGTAGCAAGAATGTCTGTACAAATGTCCATGGCAATCTATCCAATAGTTCCAGTTTCCACCAGGACAGAAACAGTGGATCAAGTTTCATACTGTATCTGCCACTACTTCAGCCAAGCCGTGAGAACGGCTATAAAACGCCCACTTTAAAAGCTGCACAACAGATTTTATCTATGCTCTTTCTTCCTCATTCTCACACCACTATCCTAATCCCACAAGAGTACAGTTACCCAAAATGCCCTTTTTAATGCAACTCTGTAACTATTTCTTATTTAACCCAAATGCAGAAGTGAAAACTAGTGTCATAAGGTTATTGCAATTTTGTAAACTTCAATCCAACTCCCCACAGTCTAACCACAAAAGTGCAGTTCAATCATCAGTGTAAAATATTCTTTTCTTCATGGTGTCCAGGTACAAGCATACATTATCAGCTCCCTTAAAAAAGACATGCCGAGTGTGTTTGGAAAAGACTCCAAAAAGAAGGAGCTGATAGCCAACCTGGGGGAGACCTACCATAGGATCGAGAAGGAGCACCAGATCTCACCTGGAGACTTTCCCAACCTCGCCAAGATGCAGGTGAGATAACAAGTGTACTGTGGTTATACAGAAATGACAACTTACTTCTCTACTTTGACTCTTTCTTCAGCTTGTTAGAAGAAGTTGAAAAAAAAAAAACAAGTTCATAGTAGAATGGCCTTTCAACCTTTACTCTCTTCACATCTTTGCCCTTCTTTCCTTCCCTTGCCCTCCAGGATGGGCCAGGACAAGGATGAGATTTATTTTTCCTGGTTTGTCAGGAAATCCTGCTTCTTGTATGCTACTCCCATTGGTAGCCACTGAAGACTGATCTATTTCTATCACCAATTCCTGTTTTTTTCTCCCCATCCCTTCAGGAGCTGCTGAACGGCCAGGACTTCTCTAAGTTTGTAGCGCTGAAGCCCAAGCTGCTGGAGGCAGTGGAGGACATGCTCGCCAATGACATCGCCCGACTCATGGCTCTGGTGCGCCAGGAAGAGGCGGCCATGCCCAGTCAGATCGTAAAGGGTGGAGCCTTTGAGGGAACCATGAGCGGTCCATTTGGTCATGGTTATGGCGAGGGAGCCAGCGAAGGCATTGATGAGCTGGAGTGGGTGGTGGGCCGTGACAAGCCTTCATATGATGAGATCTTCTACACCCTCTCACCCATCAACGGCAAAGTGTCCGGAGCTGCAGCCAAAAAAGAAATGGTGAAATCCAAGCTGCCCAACACAGTCCTGGGGAAGATCTGGAAGCTAGCAGACGTGGATAAAGATGGCCTACTCGACGATGAGGAGTTTGCTCTGGCCAATCACCTGATCAAGGTGAAGCTGGAGGGCCATGAATTGCCATCTGAGCTGCCCGAACACCTGGTGCCCCCGTCCAAACGTGGGATAGTCCGGGAGGACTAGAGGAGGAGGGTTAGGGACCAGCCACATCAACGCTTTGCTCCATGTTAAGGACTCTCCAGACATAAGTCCAACCACAAGCATGAACAGCATCATCCTCCATCAAGCTGTGAGTCTCCAGGCGTCCTGACACGGTGAAGAGTTGTGATCTTTTCACCAGAGAAAGACTGGAGGTTTTCAGGGGGCATGACACAGAGGAGATAATGTTAAGATATCTATTAGAAATACGTGGAGATAAAGGGGTGGGATAAAACAAAAACGAAGAACGGACATTACTGGATCATGAACTGATGGGCAGTTAGACGTTGCATGGTGGGGCTGAACATGTATTTGTGAATCCTGTGTTAAAGATATCTTATATGTACACAATCCATATTATTATTATATGTTGATCCAAAGAAATATAGTTTTTTTCCATTTGGAGAGAAAAAGAGGAAATAAATCAAAACAGCTGTTAGAATTGTTTTATCTCTATTTTTGTATTTCCTGACTGTTAACTTAGACTCTTTCCAAATGCTTCCCTTTTTATTATTTTGCCAGATAAATAAAAAGGAATACTGTACCATCTGACTCATGATTATGTGAATAAACACTCTTTCAGTTTCATCAGATGTTTGACTTACAAAAGAAATCAGTGTCACCAATTAAAAACGAGTGAGAACTTAAATCACATGTTTTTGCTTTCAGCTATTATACATTTTGTCATTGAGGGTCATGCAAAGGTGTGTGAGGTCATCTAGAGGCTGACTTTTATTTTGAAGTGCTATCATTTTGATAGTTTAAATGCAATGCACTGCCCTCTGTAGGACGGACAGAGTCATTGTTAGCACTACTGCAGGAGTAAGGCATATCATTTTTAAAAAAAGTAAACTTCATCTGTTACAAAATTTGATGTTATCATTGTGAAAGTTTTAATTTAATATGGGGTTTCAGTGTTTGGGCATCATGACATTCTGTCACAACCTGTTAGGACTTGGGGTGGTAGACTAGAATCCAGAAAGAGAAGTTGAACGCTTATTAATTGACTCAACACTCACGCGACTCACCCAACACTCAACTATTACACAACCCGAATAATTCTAACCTGCTTTGAGGTCTGTTTGCATTCATGAAATAGGTTATAGGTATGTGAAACTGAAATGAGAATCAGGTGTATCTAAATAAGGGTTTGGGACCCACATCAATAACATCACATATAAGAACAGCAACTAGATGACTGAAATATCTAAGTATATCTTTCACTGCATGTTTGTTCATGTATGTGTTTACATTTTTCCAAACTTTGCCTCACCAGTTTTCATGTGCGACTCAGAGTCTTGTGGCTCTCACTCATCAGCACATGGAGACAAATTGACATTCCGCTCACTGACTGACTCACTAGATTAACAGTCAGTGTTAGATACACATGATGTCTACCAGCAGGAGATTTCAACAATGATAAAGTCCAGAGGGGCTCTCTTGGGTCCTGGTTATGTACAGATATATATTTAGCTTATTTCTAACACTTTGTTTGTCTTACTGTCCTGCCGCTTCAACACACGGCCCACACCTCAAACTACCTAACCCTTCTAACTGAATGTAATGCAAATAAAATAATACAAGTAATACGATATATAACAAATGCAGGGCACAACAAAGACATAAGATTATGTTTTTATGAACATGTCTCTCTTGGCTTACAACCCCTTTTTCAGTTGTAACCTCTTAAAAAGAAAGTCTTTCTGGTCCCTCATGAGAGATGATGTTCTTGATGTTGAATTTTAAGCAGTTCAATCAAATCAGTGTTTTTTTCTTGGATTTGTTTATTTGAGGGGTTTCATAAAAGTTCATGTGAGGAAATTATAAAGTAAAGACAAAATGTTGTAGAAAGGTGCAAATATGAAACATAAAATATCAGTTAGGTACAAATCAAAAAGGGCCACAATGCCAATAATGCCGATAATACGCACAGTTCAACAGTAAGGGTCCTTGTTGATTTGCATATGTGAAATATCAACTATAAAAGAGAGCTAAGAATATATAGTTGATATTGAATGTTTAATAATTTTCCACATTATTATATTGAATGTGCCATTCACTCAATAGTCACAGTATTATTGTAGCTTAGAGTGTTTGATGTAAACAATAGCAGGTTTTTTTTACAACAACAACATTATTATGTAATCACCTCATCTCACATTGTGTCTTAATGAAATGCTGGCTCCCTGAATAACCTATAGTCGTGTGTTTTTTCACAATAAGATACAGATGTTTTGGAGGATTATTCCACTGTTAGTTCAGACCTGACACGAACACTTTGTTTAAAACACATTGTTTACAGCCTGCTGTGGCAGCAGGTGCCTCTGTTCTGGGTTGATAATATATTGACAGAGAGCTGCTGGAATGCACAGAGTGGTGTGAAGTAAGAGAAGGGGGCCTGCCTGTACATCCCTGTGCTTCTGTACTCTGTGTGTTTTGATAGCTGACCTGCTCCCCCACTGTATATCTCTCCTTTACAACATTTCCTTTTTCCTGTCGTCCTCTGTTGGGGCGTCACTATCTTCCCCGTGTTTCTCTTTCCCTTTTCCCTCCTTTTCTTCCACTGTTTACTGAGAATGACTTTTTGTTTTTCATCTCTACACCCCCCCCACCCGCCCCCCCATCCCTCACCCCCATCCCTCACCCCCATCCCTCACCCCGCTCTCTCACTGTTTGGGTCACATTTATTGTTCCATGTCTAAAAATAGTCCCGCCAGCCCTCTGACCCACTGACCCCTGCAGGTAGTTGACTGGGTCAGGCTTATATAATGCAGTCATGTGGAGGGAGTGCCACTTCCCGGATAGGTGAGGAATGAGGCACCTCACTGTACTGTATGTACGTGTACAACACATATAAGCACAGGTACAGGATTTCATTAGAAGTGTAACAGACTAATAGCTTCACTACTTAATACATATAGTATCTTTGACCAAAGAAAAAGAACTGAGACGTTGCCAAACAATCTATTTTGTTTAACCAATCATAATATATTTAACCATTTCTCTGCAGTCCGACCAAATGATTTGTTCAAGCTGTGTTTAATGACCAGACAACATCTGGAGTTCAAACTGAAAACACAGTAGCTATCTGAATGTAATGTAATGAAATTAAAATCTTGACAGAACCATTTTTATACTAAATATACAAACTGACAAGACCATTAATAATACAACATGCCTACTAAAAATCATAAATATCACACAAAGCCCACCAGTTAAAAGGACGAGAATGTATTCTTTATTGAATCGCAGCTTGATACAGAACAAGAAATCATAGCAGCATCAAATTGACATTCATGTTTTCAGTAAGTACCTCAAGTTTCACATTTTCAAAGCGAAGGTGGAAGAGGTAACCACGAGAGGAAAGGTAGGGGGGATAAGTGCTAAGAAGGAGCCTGATTACAAGTAAGCTATTGACCCTGTTTGTGTAGCTTGTAGAATTTGGTTGTGGTTTTAGACTGAACTGGCATTATGGCAAGGTTAACACAGGTTGTTTTTTTTTCGCATTACAATGTGGTGAAATGTGACCTGTGGAGGAATACATCAGGCAAACAACATCACAATTACCGGTATAACATTTTATTTCCGATTTTTGAAATTCAATAGAGTTGAAATATCAAAAGAAGCTGTTGCCAAATTGGTTCTTAAATATAATACAATCTCTCAGTGTCTTCCTGCGTGAGTCTTGCACACCACAGTCTAATTTTGGCTCGCTGAAGTGACGTGGGATGGAGCTATTTACTGATTTCCAGCAAGTTTCATGAGGTAGGCGGATCTGCAATTGGGGGCAAATTAATAAAACAGGACAAAAACCATCTGGGCTTGGCTCAGTTTGTCCAGTTTATGTGGTGTCAACACCAGAGGTTGAGGTTCAGTTCATTTGATCTGCTTCAGGATCAGCAAGGCGGCCTGGCTGCGTGCTGAGGTGCTCCGAACATGTCTTGTGATGCGTAGGTGATGTAGAGGAAGCCATCGGTGTCGCTGTGATGGGAATAAACCTCCCCCATGCTGGAGGACATGCAAGACATGCTCTTCTCTGCCACCAGCAGGAACAGAGCCTGGGTGGAGTCCAAGGCAATCTTATTCCTGAAAGATGAGACATGACAAATCTTACAGTTTGGTCTTAAGAAAATACAAAAAGGAGTGTTTCTTGGAAAGAAAACGGCTTATGAAATGCAATAACAAGCTTGTAAAGTCAGGGAATATTTTCTACCTTAACAGGCATAGGAACTGTCCCAAGGTGAGCTCAAACGGGACCAGGAACTTTGTTTTATCCAACAGGGGAAGAGCCTTTTCACGTATGTAACGTTCCACAATCACCTGAACACAAGAACACATTTAGGATCTGCTGGTATATTCACCATGTGCACTATAAAGTGTTAAAAGTAGCAATTCAATTTTGAGAAAATATCAGAATGGGAAAGCAACTCACAGGCAACTTGTTGGGAAATTTAGACCGAATGCTGCACACTTCGTCTTTTCTTGTTTCTAGATAGAGAGAGAATGGATATTTTACACTTCTAAAACCAGCATATGCATTGTTAATGCAAGTAGATGTAGCAATTATTGGTTTTTTTTTCAGTCTTACCAAGGCATTTCCTTTGCTTGAAGGGCATCAACTCAATGGATTTCTCAAAAGGAGCCATGTTTGTGTTGCTTGGGGCGGTTTGCAGAGACCAGCGGTGATGGAGGCGTTGCAGCGGTCTTGCCCAGGCTGACAGAGAAGTCCCCTCGGGTGGAAGTAAGCAAACCCCACTGAGCTGCACTGACCACTGCTGTTTTATAGGGAACAGACCCGGGAGGAGTCCAAATGTGTCACCAACAAACAAAGACACACTCCTCGTCCTAGTGGGCTGTGTGTGTGTGCATGCCTTTGCCCTCTTTACTGGTTGAAACCAGATTCACACATACCGGTTATTTCACAGGGTATTGTCTCATCTTCTTGTGATATTGGTTCTGCTGTCACATACACATTCACACAGAAGGGTACAAACACACAGAGAGAAGTATAATGAGGGCAAACCAACCATGTGAAGAGCATAAACAACACATGATAATAATGATTTAGAGGAGACCAGACTCAAGAGAAACCTCCTTTCTTTAACACACACACACAAAATAAATCTCACAGTGAAAAAAAAAAACAATGGTGCCGACTTAATCATGAGTCATGATTAAAATCAACCAACAGACATACACAAACACAGACACACAATTTTTCTTAACTCCTGACCTTTGACCTCACCTTCTGGTCTCCATGCTGGTCACATTACATATGTTTATCGATCTTTGTTCTAGCACTGACCAATCATGATCAATAGAAACAGAGACTGCTGGGTGTGTTCTTCTGCTCACGTTTCAAATAGACTTTCTTTAGGACAACTTGATGTTCATTGTTTTTTGTGTATGACTTTACTCTTGTCATTCAAAATAGTCCTAATTTTGAATTTCTATATTTGCTGACTTTCTTTTCACACACTTCTTGGAAAGGTTACAGCTTTGTTGTCACATGGCCATAAAGAATCCCACTCTCATTAAAAGTCTTGTTCCATTAAAGTCACTGTAACCCAATACAGGAGGAGAAACAAAAGTGTAACTATTAAAATGAACATGGCTGAATGGCTGCATTCCAGCTCGTCGCTTCAGTTTCAAGGTCCAGGTTCTCGACAATGTAACAGCATCGTCATTTATGCTATTAGAAACGTAGTTTAATAGGTTAACATAAAAAAACACTCCAGATCCTCGTAGGATAACATAAACTTTCCCAGATGCAACATATTGTATCAAGTAACACATTGATGCATCAACAGTGCATTAAAATGGGCTGTACACACCTTAAGTTTCTAGTTTATTAAGCACCAATAAAATGAAAAAGTATCAAATAAATTCGGTCTGTATGAAGGCAAAGAGTCTGTTTTTTTTTTTTTTTTAAGTCAAAACTGTTTTTCAAAGCTGCTACTGTAATTCAACTCTATCTTCACTATGGAGGCTGCAGATTGTGGTGCTGTGTAATTCCTCTTATAGTACGTTTGTGTATTATATGATATTCTATCCTCACTTTTATAAAAAAAAAAAAAAAGGAACTTGAACTTGGATGTGGACAAAATGTCCTACTCTTTGAAGTTCTTACAATCATGTTATAATCGTCGCCTGTAGAAACAAGGTAAAGCTTGTAAAGATCTCCCTCTGCTGGTCAAAAGGTGATACTAAAGCAAAGTGCACTGCACCTGTCACACTTACAGACAACGGAAGCCTATAGTTCTCCTGAAAAAAACACTGATGTTGTGTCAGTTATTCGATGATAATCTACTCTATACACTTCATTCAAGATAATGGACATTTGAACCACAAAATACAAAAATAAATAAACTAAAGGTCAGAAAATGGATTGTTGACCTTGCTAAAAAAAGGCATAATCTCTAATATCAAAACCAGAAAAGCTTTTTCTTGTTTTATTAAAGACTGTTTTGTTGCAAGTTTCAAGGTGAGCTGATATCGGGAGCCTGAAACCCAAGCAGCTAGTGCATTTCTGCAAGCAGCAAAACGCTGCTGAAGATGTAGAAATATAAGAAAAACAACGTAAAGCTGTTGGTATGCTTGACTGCCCTGATGAACAACCTGGAAGCTGAAACACACTGAATGACAAAACATGTTTTAAAGAGCTTAAAACTGATAATAGCGAAGACATAGCACAACATGAATCTCTCTAAAAGTTGCTATGGTGATTGCGTCTCTTGGGAAACAGAGAAGGGACTGCAGGAGAGTGACTGACACTTTAGGGAGACACTTTAAATTTGTCACCAGGGATTAAAATAATCTTTAGAGCAGTGATTCCCCAAGTGGCAGGCAATGTGTGTGTGTGTGTGTGTGTGTGTGGGGGGGGGGGGGGGGGGGGGGGGGGGGGTCCAATTGACAATAGCAGGGGATGAAGAGAGCCGCACTCCTTCCTGTTGCCACATCCTACCAGTGTGAGATATGTTGGAAACAGTTTATAATAACCATTACAATAAAGGGTAGATTGATAGTTAATAAACGTTAGTTAATATTTATGATACTTATTATTATCTATTATACTAATGATTATCAAATGATTATTAAACCTTTAACAGATGGTTTATAAAACATCTAAAAACATTAGAGATACATAGACCACATATATTTGTTACACTTTGTTAGTGGTTCATAAATATGTTGTAAAGCATCTATTAACATGATTTGGATGGTCATTGTAAAGTTGGAACTGCAGATTATAATACCTTATTAATACTTTATAAAGCATCTATAAACATGTTTTATACAGATAATTAATATTCTGTCAATGTTTAAAAATTGATTTGTAACCCATCTACAATCGTTATCTGGATGGTTATTGTAAAGTTGTAACTGATGTTTATAATACTTTGTAAAGTCACTTTGAATTGCTTCCTTTATAAAAAAAAAGAAATAAAAAAAAGCCGCTTGTTTATTTTTTCAGTTTCTTGTAAACGTTGCTATTCTATACTTTTTGAAGTCAATGTTTGAGATAAATTAGGGGGGGGTGGTGGGACTGGAAGAAAAAGTTTGGGAACCACTGCTTTAGTGCACATAAGGTCACGGAGAACCCTCTGTGGTAGGCCTATCACTTTGAGAATGTATTTATCCTCTGGCGTCCTGTACAGTGAAGTTGAACAAATATTTTTTTTTCCACGCGGCCATTCGAAAAACTTACCTGACCAATCAGCGTACAGCTCTGGTGCAGTGGCTCCTCCTCCTCGTTCTCTGCTCCCACATGTAACGTTACCAGCCTCTCCTCCGTCTGTTGCATTGTCTCATTGGGGACGCAGCGACCAGAGCGCAGCACCATGGTGAGACTACTCCACTGGACCGGGCAGATTATGAGTGATATTAAGAGGGACGGTGTCAACAGGAAATCAAGCCAAGATTCATGAGAGACATTTTGATTCGGTGCACCAGAGGATCCAGTCCAGTCTTGTGCCAGTCAGCAGGGCTGCCTTAGGCTTAGTGCTGCATGGCATGTTAGAGATGGTGAGGATTATATTTTTCTGGTAACTAAAACGGCTACGAAAATGGTATCGCTTACAAGGACAGTGTTTCCTGAGTCCGGACCTTAGCCCATTCAGCCCCCCTTAGCACGGAAACAGCGCTGGTCAGTGGTGCGCCCGGTTCCCCCCTGCCGGCCGGGCACCCCGACGAGGATGGCCAGCCGCCGCGGCTGCGTGAACTCGCTTTGGTCGGGCACGGAGCGCGTCCGCATCGGAGAGCGCCTCAGAGCGACCCTGGCCGGGGTGCTGGAGCTGGAGGTGCTCAGGTGCAAACACCTGGAGATGGTGGACTGCGCTCTTGAGGACAGAGCCCACGCTGCCGCCAACGCAGAAGAAGAGCCACGGGTGGGGAAGGAGGAGGAGGAGGAGGAGGAGGAGGAGGAGGGGAGCGGGACCCCTGAGATCGCCGCCACGGATGCCGAGCATGGCACTGCGACATCCCGCAGGCAACAGGTCAGTCAGTGCGTCTGTCAGCCTGGATCTCTACATGACAAGATTATTAAATATGGATGTGGGGATGATTATGATCTGCCAACAAGCTAGTCCCTCTGCGGCTCAGTAGGCGGAATTTTTCCCCTTGCCTGGCGGCGCATGGCTGTGCCCACAGATCAACATCCAACTGAGGTGGTGCCAGAGACCATCCATGCATGCAGCCCAGATCAATTCACACAGCAGCAGTGTGTGTGACCATCACACGGAGCAAATGGCATTGAGGTCAGGGCACAAGGACCAGCTCCTGTCTGCCTGGCCCTGTGCCCTGCCTCAAGGTTATGAAGCAGGATGTGGTGGGGAATAGGCACTAAAAATCAGGTGGAGGTCTCAGCAGACAAGCCAGAAAACAGACAGTGCTCATTTTGTTGGCTCTGGTGGGTAAGCTGTAAAGGTCACTTTGGCACCCAGTTAGAATTTGAATAACTCTGATAACAATATGATGGTAGACTACAACACCAGCCGTCACCTTGTCCTGAGCTAAAAGTCTATTTGTCTTTTACGGAGATATCAGAAACATGAGGACGTGTAATCTTAGGCTACCCCCAAACTCACCCACATACAAAAGTAACCCATTTCCCAGCCTTGTCCTGAAATCCACACTGAGGTCCCTTTTTGTTGAGGGGAATGACAGGAATGTGGGATGACATGTAATACGTGGGAAGGGGATGTGAACAGGTCCCATCCTGAGGCCTGGACAACTGAGCCTGTATAGGTGATCTGGTTCAATATCACCAAACATGAACTAAACGTGAACTTTTAATGTCATAATGATGTAGATCAAGGCAAAAGAAACAAAATCAAACTACTCTAAAAGTTATTCTTTCAAGCTAAACTGAAAAAAAGAAGTTCTGTAGGAATTTGCTGTTTTACTTTGTTTTTAGTGAGTGTAAAAATCTATATTATGGTTGTATTCTTTGGGCATGACAAGCATTTTGAAGATGTTTTTCTCAAAACAGATCAACATTAAGGGACAGTATTTTACAACATAGTGAATTATTTCAGAAAGACTCAACAGATTGGATGAATGTGAACAATGCCTTGAGGAAATATCACAGGCTCTGATGTCCAAACATCTTTTGAGCACATCTTACAATAACTGCACCTTTTCACCATGTAGACAACTCTCTCACTCTTTCAATGGAATTATCCTCTTTCCAGTAGTAAATTACTCCGAGACGAAAATCACTGAAAATATATTATTGACTCTGGGTTTTTTTTTTCTGTAGACCTTCATTTCAAAAGGAGTGACTGCTGTTTACATATTCATACAAGTCCACCAGTTGATCTCTATGTTTAGGAATCCAACAACATGATAAGTTCACATAGTGTTCAGGTTCTGTTGTTGTTGTTTGGTGATTAAAAAGGGGGGCAATCCTTTGCTTCATAAAAGCATTTTTAAAGGATTCTGAGAAAGTAACAGATATCTTCTGCTGGTCCCCTTTGTACAGTGTTCTATGATTGTAATGAATCTTGATATTCAGCAGCATGCAGCACAAACATTTATGTTCTGTCCAAGCTAGGCCACAACTAAGTCAACTTTTGCTCAACAGTGTAGATATTTGTCGAAATGACACAAAACAAAAATCTTTAAAGACTGCACTGAAGGATGAAAACAGCTCTTTGTAATAGTAATACAATCTGTTTATATCAGTGCAGGGACAGAAAGCCCTGATCCAATCTAAGTGAGGCTATCTGCATGGAAGTGTGGCTCATAATGTTCTTCCTTCCTCCCAACAAGCCCACACAAACATCTCCTCTATGCCCCCCCGTTGTGGTGACATCCCATGGAGAGGTCGAGCAGCATCTCTCATTCTCACCTCTGAAGGGAGCTGACAGTGTATGAGAGCAGGCTGGCACTCTGCCCTCTGTCCAGGCTGGCCTCCGCCTACATACAAACTCACAACATTTGCATTAATGGAGATAGACTGTATCACAATCGCGCATGTTGTTTTCAAAAAGGTGACCACAATAATGAAGCGGGTGGAGGGAGAACTAGCAGGACACGGTAGTTTATTACCATGAAAGTGGAAAGGTTGTGCGGACTGTAAAGGTCTCCGTCCAAAATGTGTTTTATTCACTTTACCTGAAATGTATTTCATATTATATGAATAACTCTGCTACCACAGCTTTTAAAAATACAACTACCTTGTAAGCCGAGGATTACATGACTCACAACATAATACGCTCCACTCTAACAGCAGCTTTGTTTTTTAGGATTTAAACTCTTGAAATGTGATTCACCTACTCTCTCTTATAGCCGAGAGAGGTTCTCAATGTGCAAATCCATATTTGGCTAGTAAGGATTACTTTGTATAGTATGGTGTAATCCTTGGTGGAATAATGGAATTCACAATGACCCTACATGTAAGCATGAAGGTTAAAAAAACAGCCAAATACAATGCATCTTCTTAGTTCTTTATTGTTTGTGGGGGGAGAAATGTTTTTTTACATAAATGTGGTTGAATTTAAAAGAATTATTATTGTTTCTGAATTGTAATCTTTAATTTATAAATAGAGCCTGCTTTGAATTTTCATCCAAAGTTTTCTGCATGTATTACATAAACTAGAAAAAGAGTTCTCAGTGTGACACTTTCACACTTTCCAGAGACTCTCCTTGCCTGAGCGGGTCTCAAGGCGAAGTAGGAGAAAGTTGGTGAATCACTGATTGTCGCTATTGTTGCCATTTGATGTTCAGTGTCCAAAAATAAAATTCTTGCGGCTGAGCCAGTACATTGAGTGCAGGAGTGGGAGAAATAAGGTATTTGGTGCAAAGCTTACCTCAAATATATATCTATATATAAGATATACTGCAGAGCTAAAGTGGAAAGTTGGTTAGTCTACTCCCCAGCAACCTTTTTTTCCAAAATTGTATCTTCTCAAATTTGAAAATAAATGTTGCTTTCTTGTGTTAATAGTTAAGTTTAGTAAATAATTTGAAAGAACAACTGTTTTTCTGGTATATAATCGACCAAATAACTGATTGATGAAGAATGATATCAGCAGATGATTGGATGATTAAAAAAAAAACTGCTGCTGCCATTATCTACAAATAGTATATTTATATGTATCTAAATCATCTGCAGTACTGTGTTCACTTAAGCTACTAAAAGCAGTCAGTCTTGAAATGAGGTCTAGTATTGGGAAGCCTCATCTTACATGGAGAGCCATCTCCCTAACCTGTGGAGTGAAACAGCCTTTGTCTCGTTTCTTAATGTTGATACTTTCTTGTGCTGCTGGAAATTTCCCCTGAATGTTTCTTCTCCTTTTTTATAAAACGGAAGCACATCAATCCGCTCGGTGGTTCAGATAAAGACACACAGCGTGGGCTGTCTTTAAATTTCAATAGCACATTAATAATGCATGAAACAATAAACACTGACGGCGCTGTTGAACAAGCAAGTACATCTCACCAACCAGTCGCTTCGTCCCACACTGTTTGACCACATTATTCAGCCCCTGCATGGCAGCCGCTGCAATTTGTCCCACAACCGTGACATAATAGACTAATGAAGAGGATGTGTATTTCTGTGCAGCTGTGATCACTGTGTAGCATTATCATCCAATCAACCCATACATTTTCTACATACTGTTTCAGAGGGGCAGAGCTGCTCCCTCACATGGAGCCATATCATATTACAGAGCTCCGAGCAAACCCCCACACACTTGTCCATCAGTCTTTCATGATTTGATCATGCACTGGTCTCTGTGCAACATTATACCCTGTTAAGTGAAATACATCATCTTATGGGGGGGGGGGGGGGTGTGTGTGTGTGTGTGTGTGTGTGTGTGTGTGTGTACAATGGAGCACCAGAGGCTTTGTCGAAGGACACACATGAAACTATACATATGTAGACCTTTAAATAGATAAATAGACTGAATAAGAGAAGGGGAAAACTTTGAAGCACCATACAAGTGCAGCAGCGTATTTGCAGTGAGCTGGAATTTGAAGCAACAGACAGCAGAGTCAGAACTAGACTGAATCATGTGTATTCAAACTGAGGATGAGTTAAACATTTCGCCATTCGTCGTGCTGTTGTGGTTCTGTGTGGGAGGAGAGGTGAGCAAGAGTTGGATAGTGTTCAGCTGTAGCTATGGTGAGTACGGGGCTTGAAGAATATTACAGAAGTCGGAGGGTGGGTGGTGGGGGGGGGGGATTATTTGTCAGGGTGTGGGGGAGGTGGGGGGGGGGGGATTATTTGTCAGGGTGTGGGGGAGGTGGGGGTCCTTCAAGATGCCCTTCTCTCTCACCCGGCAACCGCTTACCCACCCCCCTCCCTACCTCATCCCCTCCGCCTTCACTCACTCAGTGACTCACTCTCTCTTTTTTTCCCAGTTCCTGTCTCTTATTTCTTCCCTTACACTTGTTTTTGGTCACCCACTCAGCCACGACTCACTTTTGATGCACTTGAGAGAGTAAAATAAAAGGGGACAGGAGTAAGCGGAGGCTTATCATTTTACAGAGCTGAGAGAAAGAAAAGGAGATAAGCCAAATACAGGTCAAAGTATGTGACTCTTTCTCTCACTTCTTTTCCTTCCTTCCAACTCCCCCCCCTCACTCCTTCCCTTCTGCCACTCTGGCTGCTCTTTGTTACGTCATCTGTCTTCTACCATTATCTTTTCAACCCCTCCTCTCCTGTCACCCCAGTAGTGAGTCACCTGTATTGTTCCCTCAGTAACAAGAGGATTGATTCGACCAGCTCACAGTGTTTCTGTTGTCCCGGCTCAATCCCGTCTCCTCAGCTGCTGTCCTGGAGGGGTGGGTAAAGAGGATTTGGAAGATAATTAGATAGTTGGAGGAAGGGGTTTCCTCCACCAAGCCCTTACTAATCTAGGAAATGAAGGCACTCTGCTAACTTGACAAGATGACTGTTATTGTTGCTGTTGTGTGCTGGGCCTCATTACCGACAGTAAAAATACAGTTATGAAAATGTTTTCCAATTCAGATTTTAAATGACATAAAACTGATAACTGAATATGAAAACATTGGTATTCTACATTTTATTGTGGGATGCCTTACAGTAGAGCAGTGTTTAGTTTGTCTTCTTTGTCAATGTTTAGGGAGACAACTACTCTCTCAAAGTTTTGCTATAACATATAATGACTTCATATATTATACACAGGTGACCCTGTTTTCACTTTAATAGTTTAAATTAATTTAGCTGATAATTTGTCCATACCTCTGCTAAGGAAAGATTTACATTTGAGGATTTTGTACTTTTACAATGTTGCGTTGGTATTTTTTAATTAAAAGGTCAGTGTCCTCTATCACTGCTTATTGTTTATTTTTCAAGTTTCTTCCATATTTTTTTGCAAGGCCTCCATTAAGTACTGTGAACTAATATCACTTTTTTTTTTTACAATATCATATAATGTTTAAATAACAATGTACCAGTAATCATTTATAATGATATAATATCTTCTGGTGGAATGATATCACCCTCATACTAAAACATTTCTTCTGTCCAATTGAATGATTATGGGCAGGGTGTTATTTAAAACTTAATAACATGTGATATTGATACAGATTTACATGTTTTAAAAGCTGCAGAGCTGTAAATGCTGAAGTTTTCTGAATAATTATTTTATCAACTACAATGAACTACAAATGTTTTAACCTGTTGGGCCCCTCTCGACACAACGAATGGTTTTCTATTATACGTCCATATGTATACGTGTGTTGATCATGGCCAATGTATTATAGATTTCGGTCAAAGAAACTGTACTTTCTGAATTCCTTTATGTTGCTTGGACTTAGCCGATCATGCTTTTGTTTCACCAGGCTCCATCTCACTCAGATAACGTGGTTATGCCCTGTCAGAGCAGCCAGGAGGACTGTAGCAGTAGTTCAGGCGAAGGGATGGGCCACACCTCATCTGGCAGGGGGGGTAACTCCCGCTGGTCAACACTGTCCTGGGATGCTCCCTCTGACCTGCTCTCTCCACCAACGCCTGACCCCTGTGGTATGATCCATCTGGACAGTGACTCCCGACCCAGTTCAGGTAAACTTACAAACACTCACATACTACTTGACACTACTTGTTCAGTAGAGTGATCAAAAGCACCTGCCTGTACAATGACCAACACAGTTCGTCACCTTCTAACAAAACAACAGCTCACCTTGAGTATAAGAGAAATCCCACTAAAAAAACATGCTTTTAAAAAAAAAAAACTTTTGTTAACCTTTACCGTGACTTGGCACTGACTGATTCATTCCTTTCCCCCTGTCAACTTTGCAGTGTGAGTTGCCACACTCTTATCCACTCTCATTGTAACTGTGGTCTCTGTCTCCACACCCAACTCAGATATTCCTTTCACAGCTGTGTACTCATGCAGAGTCTATTTGAGAACTTCACCAAAGTAATTTAACCTGAACCTAAATACCTGGAAGGCATTATTTCATATAAGGGTTGAATACTTTTTTCTAGCTTAACCTTTTACCCTTACGTAATTGTCAAACAGTGGATCCTGCTCTTTGACACTGTTCTTTAGGGATTCACTTTAGCAAAGCTTGAGTTTGTGTAGGTTGGTTATTAACTTACACTGTTGTTAAGGGAACCATATCTCTCCTCAGGAAAGACGAACTAGACAAAGAGGAAGCGAAACAACAAGCAACACAAAGGAGTCACCTTAGTGACACCAATGTGTATGAAATTATTGTTTTTTTGACTGTTATTTTTGTGTGACAGGACAGGAGCGTTCAGGACTCTAAACAGCCCCATTTCCTTATCTTCACCTCATATCATTATTGCTCCTTAGAATTGTGGAAACAAATCGTGCATATTATATATGGATGTCAGACTTATGGTTATACTGAATGTCTATGCCTCTGTCTTGTCAAGGTTTCTACTCCGTAAGTGGGAGCTCTCTTTCCGACTCTTGCTACTCAGTATCCAGTGATGCTGCTCAAGGAGGTTTGGTGCCACCGGCCAGACCTCTGAAGCTGTGGGAGCAGGTTCCTCCGTCTGCTGAAAACACTGATATCCTGTGGTCAGAAGGTGCAGTGCAGCAGCAGCAGCAGCCTGCACTGCAGAACAGCCAGGAGGATACACTGACAGAAGATACACCAGTAACAGGTAACAGCTATGTCCTGTAAAGCCATCCATGCAACTATACATTTGCAGCAAATTACATAAGCTGGCTCAAACAGTCAACAGTTACTCTTCTTTTCTCTTACAGTCCAAAGTGCCCTGAGCAAAACTGGCCTGAGCTTTCTGTCCGACCTCTGCTCAGAACTTGGTGACTCCCTGATTCCTTCTCTCCTCCCACTTCTTGACCCCACATCAGGCACCACTTCCTTCAATCTACAACCCCAGCTGGACCCTCGCTATTGCACAGACCTGGTATTCCGTCGGACCAAAGAGGTGTATCCTTATCCAAGCCCACTGCATGCCGTTGCCCTACAGAGCCCCCTCTTCACCTCCCAGAGCCAAGAGCAATCACCATCCCAAAGCCCTGAAGGAGCCCACCTAGACGACCAACAAGACTCCAACACGGATCCAACTTTGCCTCTCCAGCCTCACAAGCCCACTACTTCACCTTCTTTCACCCAGCTGGAGCAATACATATGTCGACTGGCTCACCAGTATCGCAGTAGGTTAACCACCTCCACCTCAGATATCGCTTCAGCTGCAACCTCTGGCACTGTCACAAACAGAGGCTTTTTCACACCTGGCAAAAGTCACGGTTCCACCCAGTCCCTTTCTGCCTTCGAGAGCCGCAATACACTCAGCATCACTCCCTGCAAGTCGCTGCTTGGAAACTCTGCCAGAGTCAGCCTCAGCACTACCGGGAAAAAAGCAACAAGGAATTCAATCAACCTAGGTAACTTACCTTCAGCAACTGGAGAGGACTTGAATATAAATCTACACCTCAACCTCAACTTGAACCTGACTCCTGGATTAAATTCCAGCCAGGGACTGGTGGACAATTCCAAAAATGGCAGTTGTGGAGCTTTAAGGAGTGACTTTGCTGCTACCTCCACAACCTCTGCTACACCGCTATCCTCTGCTACACCCACCCCAGCACTTCGACCTCGCCCTCGCATTTCAACATGTCCAAGCAGCTTGAGCCACCGCAGCTCCCTGGAAGTCCCTTCAGGGCCCGGACCTATTTCAGCATTTGGGTCATCTGCCTTCTGTCGCTCGTTAGACTGGAGCAGCGGTGCTCCCAACGACACTGGACCATCAGTGTTTGGTACTAACTCTGGATCAGCTCCTGGGTCTCAGCGCAGCAGCTTGATCCAAGAGTACAGTTCCAGTCCCAAGGTCCATGAAGACTCCCCCATGGTGGAGGAGATCTCCCGCCTCTCGGGACTGTCACGGGCTGTTGTGGTCGGTCTGATGGAGCAAGGTGTGGAGCTGGACATTGACTGCTTTCAAACAGATTCTGCAGGCGAGGTGAGGGGTCACAGTAAAACTCACCTGACAACTCAAACAGATCAGTCACATGACTATGCTAGACTGACTGACTTGAATCCCCAGAGGCCAATACAATTGTCTCTCAGTGTGACCCATTCTCCCCAGTCTCAGTCCAGCCCGACTCCCCCTCTCTCACACTCCAGCAGCCCCATTCACCCTTATCATTCCAACCTTATTCCCGCTCCCCACTACTCTTCACATTACCACTACCAGCAGATCCCTTCCCCATCAGACATTCCCTCGTCTACAGCATCCTCTCCTGCGTCCCGGCCAAACCCCAGGGGCCGCTCACCTCCTCGGCCTCTCCAGCCATCCCCTCTGGGTGCCACCCCGCTGTCTGTTTTCCGTCGGGACGCGCCCTTCCAATGCTCGCTGCCTCGCACCAATATGAGGAGCTCTCCTTTGGAGCACGGCGGTATTCAACATCGGGGTGGATCCCTTCGACAGAGTGGGGGAGTGGGCACAGGTAGTGGTGGGTGGAAGAGATCGGAGGGGGAGGGGCTTTACAGAGGAAAGCATGCCTCCCACAAGTTGGTCAGGGCCGCTACAGTAAGCAGCTACAGCAAGAGAGAGAACTATCACTCAGATTGGGGGGAAGAGCAGGAGATGGAATTATCAACAGCCCAGACTCCCAGGAAGACCTCCATCAAACTCTTCGGGGGCTTTGAGGGAAGCATGTGGGGGAAAGAGTCGGAAAGCAAAAAGGAGGAGATGGACAGAGCTGAGTATGGCTATGGATGGAGGAGGAACAGCGTTGGAAGCTGGAGGAAGGAGCACCGAAAGCTGAAGGCTTCATCCGGCAGTAATGACAAGAAGCCAAAGGTAGATAACTCCCCCATTTTCCAGAAGAGAAGGGGGAAGGATGACGGGGAGAGACGCAGCTCCAGTCTCAGGCTTTCCAGGAGAGCTTTGTTCAGGAGCGAGTCCCAAGGCTTGTTGATGCCTCGTAACCACAGCAAGGAGCCCACAAAGCGGGCACACTGGGTCTCGTCATTAGACGTCGGACAAGGTGGTATGTACATCAGTAAAGGTGAAGGGGTCAGACTGCTGCGAGCAAAAGAGGAAGACAAACACCTGTCCTCCACGGCCAGTCTCTTTAACCTCTCTCGTTCTCAGAGTCTTGAAGGCAGCTGCCACTCCATCTCCCCTCTCTCCTCGCCTTCCTTTTCTCCATCTCCTCCTCTGCAGATGCCCCTCCAGCGCTCTCGATCTCTAAGAGACTTGGGAAGGAGAGTGTTTGGCTCAATGAGGTCCCTGAGTCTTAAACGGAAGCCATCCAAAAAGTGACTCTTGTATAATAGATGAACATTTCAGTAAATGTATTTTCAATGTGTTGCGTTCAGAACACTACTAACGGATTGTATTATAGTTCATGTAAAACAAAGTGCCATCATTTTAAGAATTTAAGCTTCCAAGACAAATGATTGATACAAGTACAAATTCTGTTCATTAATTATCTGCAAGTCCCTTTATCAACCATCAATTAAGTCTTATCAATTCAATTTGTTCTGGGGCTTAGACATTCACTCAAATCCTTTGTACATTTTGAAAACATGTTGATGTTTTATAGCCACCCAAAACTGCCAAATTCTCCCAAACTGGATCTGTAGCATAATCTGTGTGCTTTGTATCGAGTGCACTGCCTCCAAAAGTTCACCACACTGGCAATATATTGTTGTAAACTTTGTAACCTACAGTAGCATCAAAAGGCACCGTAGGATGCAGCGTTGCCCACCAACAATTGTCAGCAATTGAAACATAGATGACAACTTCCTTGAAAACTACAAACCTTAATAAAATTGGTATCATTGAGTATCAGGGGAGTTTTATAGTATATATGCTGCTTCAAATGATTTGACATTACAACATCATTCTGGGATTGTTTTGTGGTTAAAAAGTAGCCTGATTGGAAGTTATTGAATATATATTAAAGATATGTTCAATGAGCAGTGAGCACTAAGCAGCTTTGTTACATAATGACTGAATCCTCCGATAGACCCGAGTATGAATGTGTTTGTGTACATTCCTCTTCTGCATGCTGCTCTGTAACTCGTTCAGTAATTATAGCTATTGTGAGAGTGGGATTTTCTTGATGTTTATTGGCAATATTGCCTCTGAAGTACAATCATATTGGCAAGACAATGACCAAAACAAAGCAAATACTCTTTAACTTGACATAGTGCTCAGGATTTTCACATAAATATTGAATCATTAATACTGCTGAGTTATTTAAGACAAAATGTGTCTTCATGGCAAATCATGATTAAAATATATGTATAATGAAACCTGTTCTGTGCCTGTAATACCTACATTTCAAAGTATGTTATAAAAATAAGTCTGCTAAAAGGACTTCTCAAGTCATTTATCAAAAATTATTTTACTTGAAGAAAAAAAAAAATCCACATTCACAACACCGACCAGACAGCTCCAGTCAAAACAACATGATCAGAACTTTGAGTAGTGCATAAGGAGTCCTCATATAGCTTTCAGGAGCATTTTTTATGAAATATTCAAACCCCTGCCCTTTTTGGCTAAAAAACAGCATTGTGTCCCTGTTGCTAGGAAACAGACTTTCCCGTCCTATCCTTTCTATTTTCAGCAGCAGCATCTTTACTTTTCCATTAACCGTGTGAGTATTCTCTATAATCCACATTTCTCTTGTAAAGACATACTAGCACAAGTAGTTCAAGATGTGGGGACATTCTTCAGTTGATTTGTGATCAGTTGAGGTTGAACAGTCTGTATTCGGATGAGGGTAGCAGGCTAGACTCCCTCACCAGTTCTGTGGGTTTGGTTCGTCTCTTCTACCGAGCTGCTCTTCAGGCTGGAGGAAAACATTCCTCGATACATGGCCTTTTCTTTCTGTAGCTCTTTATTCAGCTTCTCCTCTGCCCTCTGCAGGTGCTTCCTCACATTGGCATCTGTCACAGAAACAAATCAGACGTTTGTATTTAGAGGTTTAGACTTTCTTTCATCCCATAAGTAAGAAAATAGTTCTAGAAGGCAAAGACAAATTATGCTGGGTTTATATAATGCATCAGCTCTGTAAAATACCCAAATGTCCTTTGGTGAAAATCAGCATGTTGCTAAACAATCCCTCTGTACTTGTTAAATACTTGGTCTTGCAAAAATCAGCAAGGAATTATTCGACTGACTGGTACACAAAATTCAAGATCGTTTTTTGCATTCTCTGAATTTGCAGAGCAACACGTAATTTAAGTGACTGACAATCAATTTGGGACGATGTCCGTGATAAGATACAGAAGTTTAACCACAGACCTTTTGACCCTCTTAACCTTTGAGCTAGCTAGTTCACATGTCCTCAAGCTAAACCCTGTGTGGTAGTGATTGTGTCATTCATACCATGACAAGAAATGACTTGAGCACATTTCTGAAACCTCTATTTCTCCAAGGTAATCAATGAAGCAGAGTGTTCACAGTGGATTACCTGATTAGAGTCCAAACAGTCTTTTATTCTCGAAGCTTAATGTATATCAAATATAAAACAAGATCAGTATCATCGTTCCATTAACTTCCTGTTACCCTCTATATCGTTCGCCTCAGTTCTATTGTCCAATCAGTGACCACTGTAAATACTATGACTACTTATTGTGGCTATGTGGCTACACACATTCTGTGTCACTGCCAGGGAGCAGATCACTGATGTGTTGCTGATGTGTCAATTTTGCTATACATCAAAAAATATATATATATTGTAATGGACAGTCCTGATGTGCCGGCTCTTTTCTTACCGTTAGGCTGCTCTCTGCAGGCCTGGGTCAGGTACTGTTTGGCAGTCTGCGCATCTCCCATCTCCAGAGTGGCTACTCCTGCCCTGTACAGTGCTTTAACGTCACCCGGTCGCCACTTCAGGACCCGCAGGCTGTACTCCCGCACACGAGCATAGTCGACACTCTGTTTCTGCAGCAAACAGGCTGAAAGAGATATACACATACATATGTGTGGGTAAAGAAAAACAACACACAGCTACAAGTTTCTCTCTTGATACAGTTAGTGAAAAAGGCTCCTTTAAAGAAGGTCACTGCTTTTGTGCATCACTGAATTTCAGAGTGTTTTTAAAGAGTATTTTCACACTGAAATGATAATAAAAAAAGGTCTCAATGGGATGCCAGTGATGACATTAAACTACTGAGCTGATTATTTTCAAGCTAAATTTCAAGCCTTAAATTTTAACTTTAAAAGAACCCAGCACATATGTAAATCAAATGTAGTGAGATGTAACCCTGATTCTTGTTATCTACCAGCTAGGTTGTTGTAGCAGTCCACTTGTGTGTTCCTCAGTACAGCCTCCTGTTCAGAGGTGAGCGCAGGCATCTCAGGTCCAAACCCTTTCACCGAAGCCAGCACCTCCGAGTCGAGACTTCTCAGGACCAGCAGCGCTCGGTGATAACGGCCAATGGCTGAGCGGATGTTCTTCCCTTTATAAAACGCGTTTCCTTCTGTCTTCTTCTGAGCTGCTTCCTCCAACGAAGCCCACACTGGCTTAGCGGCAGAAGTCTGACCATGTCCGGGAAAGATTGGCTCGTCTGCTGCTGCTCCCTGAACATCCATACTCTCCTCTCCTGCAGCCTCCATTTCTGAAGAGAAGCAAAGTAAACTGTTCAAATGATTTTTTTTTTTTTGGTGATGGGAAAATGCAGGAGCGCAGTTACAGTTCATGAGCCTTTATCATTGTCAAGTATATTCAGAAGCACTTTTCTCAAGCAGAGAATCACTCTACATATAGAAGAATAAAAGTAGATCCCCACTAAGGTCTACGCATTTCAAGAATGACAGATAGTGCTTAACTTGCATGAGCAATTATCCTGATTTTATAGAAAGATAACTGCTATTTGTACTGGTCCTTTTCTTACTTATTAGGGTAAGACTGATAAGTAAGACTAATGACTTATGTCTGTGAGAATTTCCTCAAGTATTAATGTTTACTGCTGTAATATGTTGGACAATTAACCATCACATCAACACACACAAAAAACTATGTGTTAGTTTCGTTTTGTATACCAGCAACCACCAAAACCTACTTGAAGAATATTATGTTGAAAAGTTTTGTTTCATTTCAGCTACTGTCACTTTTCCATCACTGACTTGTGTTTGCTCTGATAAAAGAAAAGTTCAGGTTTTTTGTGACTTGGCGGGAGTTCAGGTTGTCTGACAGGAGACAACACAGTCAAGAGAAAAGACATAACTAAGGAAAGGAAACATATTTTGAAGCAGCAACATTAGCAAACGTAGATTGTTTTGATCCACAGCTAAACGAGATAACACGCTAACTTCAGTTTACACACACACACACACACAGATAAACACACACACACAGACGCTCGCTAATTATCCTTTAGACAAATTCAGTATACGACATAATTTAAAGGTTTGGTGTATTTAAATGGCATTTAAAATATATATATATAATCTCACCTACCACGGAATTTATAATATTCACAAGCGATTTGCTATTTCTAGCAGATTTTCAGATTTTCAGCTGCTGTCCGGGATCTTCCTCGTTTTCACATCCAGCGGTCGTAACTAAAACTTCAGTGCTCGTTACTGCCACACCAAGGCCGAAAATGGGATTACAGGTAAAAGGTTTCATTAACTACAGGAGATGAGAGATGAGATTCAACTTTATTGTCATTACACATATACAAGTATAGAGTAACGAAATGAGGTTTGGCATCTCACCAGAAGTGCAAATAAGCAGAAAGTGCAACAATCTGTGCTATGTACAAGTAATTACAGAATTTACAGATGTAGACTAAAAAAAGTGAATTATTGGGTATATATGGCTGGATTAATGGGATGCTATAAATATAAATAAATTCTATAAATATAAGTATATTCTTCAGATTATAATATACAGATTAAGGTGCAGCGAGCATGCTATACTAGTTTACAGATAATCTACAGAATATGGACATATTTTACAGGTCGATAACTTATTGAGGTGAGCTGAGGTTACATAGGCTAGGCTTGATCTTCTACTGGTTGACATAATCTTTCTGTGATTTTATAAAAGAAAAAAAAAAGGTTGGAGTTCCCAAACGCTTCCATATTTAATCTTCCTATTTAAGACTAGTAATGCTTAGTTAAATCCTGGTTGTATATATTCACATTCCTATTTTTTTTTAATATTTTGTAGTACTTATTTACTTTGTATTTAATATTATATTGTGTTTAGATTTGCTAATATTGTGTTTTTTACTCATATTGTGTGTTGGATAACCTGCTGCTGTAACGCCACAATTTCCCAGTTTGGGATCAATAAAGTAATTCTATTCTATTCTAAAATTGTCAAAAAACTTAGATGTTTATCAGAGTATATATTACTATGGATAGAGATCATTGACCTACAATCTACCTCTTCTTGAGATCATCCCCAACACTTTCCACACAATGTAACATCATAAGACGACATGTATAATGACACATCAAAACATCAAAATTACAGGTAATTTCAATTCAATACTACAGGCCATAGAAATGTACAAAAAATTAAGTATTATTATAAAGTCAATTCCGCAAGTTAAAGTGAATATGGTGAAAGGCTACCTTATGATATGTTGATACCAAACTTTATAAAGTGTTTTTAAGTAAAGAAAATGGAAGATTACAATTATAAGAGCTCAGTTATCCTCTTCCATTAAAAGGGGGTAAATCTATTAAACATTTGCCAAATAAAATTATTAAAATAATAAAAACCACACCTCGTTTTCCCCATCTCACCTAGAGATAGTGCCTAATGAAATGAATTACATAGAGACAAAATCAATACAAGTTTCACAACGCGGCCAGGCTACACAAGAGCTGCATTTACACAAACAACTGTGTTGGTTGAGAAAAAGGAAATAAACATGTCTTTGTCGTCTATAAAGGTAGAGTCAATAGTTGAACTGACAGTGGCATTTTTTGAACCTCATAAATGAAAACATGCAAGCGGAACCTTTGGATCGCTAACATCTGCTTTTGTCAGGGCTGTTTCTAAAGTAGCACCAATTATCCAACCGGATGTTGTCCGAATGTCAAAGATGGCGACCCACAAGGCAGAGTGGATTCTTGTCTAAAGCCTGGGTTGAATGGCATGCTGTAATATTTCGATGAATAGAAAGCTTTTTGTAAATTATATATTTCAGTTTTAGATTTGAATACAGTTGAGAGGGGAATGGCTTTAAGAGGAATATGTCGCAGTGTCCGGCAGGTGTTGGGTCAAATTCATCAAAGTCGTCCGACTGTAGTTTCTAATCAAACAGGTAAATAATGTTCCTGTTACATTACCACAGTACAAACAGTTACCCGGATACATGCTACTTTTTAAATTAACGTGACCTCGTTCAACACATCGTTATATTTGGACCACGCGTCCCGACTGACTGACAGTAATGTGATTTTTCATTATTTTACTCTCCAGCTCGATGTTTGAGTCAGGCAGCCTCTGAGCCGGAGCCCAGCACTGATCATAATGAAGCTGTGAGTCCGACCTTTGAGAACAGAAACCCCCGGAACCTGGAGCAGCTGGCTCTGGCTGTGAAGGACCGAGGCTGGAAGACGAGCTGGCCCCACAGGGAGTTCTACCACAGGTATGTCCTTATGAGTTCTACCACAGGTATGTCATTATGAGTTCTACCACAGGTATGTCCTTATGAGTTCTACCACAGGTATGTCCTTATGTAGGTCTGTCATTGTGTATGTCATTATGTAGGTCTGTCATTGTGTATGTCATTATGTAGGTCTGTCATTATGTAGGTCTGTCATTGTGCAGGTGTGTAATTACGCAGGTGTGTCTGCTGAACTGATAGAATAGGACTATTCTTGGTCTGTCAAAATGTTAATGTTACGTGTTTCATAAATCTTCTTTTACAGAATTTGTAGAGAATATAATTGCAACCAAAATTGTGATTTTCTCTTTAATAATTTTTAAAAGTTGCATCGTGTTTTTTCTACTTCTATTGAGTAGAATTCCTCCCATGGTATTCCTCTTGTGTATCTATGTTCTGCTTTACTATGATGGTCTCTCTAATCTTTCCAGGCTGGTGTTTTCTCGCACTCAGCACTATGTGACGGCAGAAGTGTTCTCCAGCACCTCTTCTGACCCGGTGGTTACCTGTTCCACTAAAGAGTGGGCGGTGAAAAAGGAGCTGCCTTCCACACGCTGCGTGGCAGCATGTCAGGCTGTGGGCGAGGTGCTGGCACAGCGATGCCAGCAGGCTGGCATCACCCGGATGGTTTACAGGGAAATTCCCTGGGCGTATCGCTCTAATGCTGTGAGTTCATGCAGAATTTGTTAATTTCTTTGATTTGTCTTTTTTCCACCTTAAACCTTCATGTTTTCCTTTTCTTTTATAGGTTCAGTCTTTCAGGACAGCGATGAAAGAAGGAGGAATTATTCTCAGTGAACCCAAAAGAAAATACATTGGTACCTGAATCTATCACCTGAGCTGTTTTGTTAAACCGTCTACTTCCCCTTCCAGCGCCAGACTCTGGAAAGAAAATCTAAATAAAATGGAAGTTGTTTTTTTTGTCCTGTATAAAATATCTGTGAACAAATCAGTTATCCTCTGGTGCATTATTCATAAAGAAAAATGACAACACAGTTAATTTGAATATAATCTATATTTTCCTCTCTTAGTGCTCATTTTAAGCGGCAGAGGTTCAGAGTGTGCAGAGCTTAACATAGTGGTTCCCAACTTCTTGTCCTTGGGAGCGCCGCCTGCTTGTAAGGAAAATCTGAGCCCCTCCAAGCACCCACTGGGAACCAGTGACATAAGACATGGACAGGATTTTGAAAAAGAATCCTTTAATCATAACACAACTAGATGTTGGCTCAGGCAGTGTGAACAGTGTGTGTTGTGGACAGAGGTGTCAAGTAACTTCTTTAAGTAGAAATTTTGGGTATCTATACTTTACTGGAGTAATTATTTTTCAGCCGACTTTTTACTTCTACTCCTTACATTTTCACACGATTATCTGTACTTTCTACTCCTTACATTTTAAAAATAGCCTCGTTACTCCTATTTCATTTCAGCTTGTTTTCAGTCCGGCTTGTAATCGTTCAAAAAAACACAAAAAAACCCTATCCAGATAAATCGCGCCATCAGGATAGAGTGAATCTGATTGTGGTTGGATGAGAAGTATAAACATATACCATTCCGACACCCTATTGGTTTGTACGCGAGCCATCGCACTTGCACATGACACAAATCACTTCACACTTCAGCAAGGAAATAGCACACGTATGTAGCCAAGTATGAAGATGTCCGTGGCAGAGACTCGAGAGAACTCGAGCGAAATGTCCCAAGTTTGTACATTTACATTCCAATAAAGGTTATTGATAACATGCCTCTGAAGTTTGACTTTTTGCACCATTACAATACTTCTAGGCAACTAGTCATCATATCTTCCGCTCCATGAAACACATGTTAATGCTCAGTAGTACACATATATGGTTCTTTAATGTATTTGCATTGTACTAAAATGCGTTCATTTTCAAAGGGCATTAATGCGGCTGAAACAGGTGCAGCCCAAATTTTTCAACATTAACATTTTAATATAACATTATAGTCATTATGGCCTTTAGAAAAATGTTTTTTTGGGGAGGTGGGGTAGTGCACTATAGGACCCTGTCCTTAATGGCATTTTTTTTCCTCTTACATTACTTTTACTTTTATACTTTTAGTAGTTTTGAAACGAGTACTTTTACACTTTTACTTGAGTAAAAAGCTTGAGTTGATACTTCCACTTCTACAGAAGTCTTTTTAAACCCTTGTATCTATACTTCTGCCTGAGTTATGAATGTGAATACTTTTGACACCTCTGGTTGTGGGATTATAAAGTGCATGTTTACTTCAATGGTGAGCATGCAAATTAAATGTAAATTAGCTTGGGTTCATCATCTTAAAATGGGAATATTCAGCATTGAGTGATCCTCAGATTTTAAAACAGTGTACTGAATAATATACCTTGACCCATAAGAAGGTAAATACAGAAAACCCTGAACAAGTTGGTCTTGCATGTCGGTATAAAAACAATTAACATGCTCACAGGAAATCAGCAGTTACATACGCATTACGTGTACATGCATAACTTTGGGAATTACATTTATACTGCAATCACACCAAGTGAGAAACAGCAGAGGATACAAACAATATACAGCCTCCACATTGTAGTAAAACCATTAAAAACACCATCACAGGGTCATATTTCTCAGGCTGAAGGCACTCATACAGTCCTGGTGATTAAAAAAAAAAGACATTCCTTTTCTAACAAAGTACTGACGATAAAGATTGAAAACATTATATATATTCATTGGCACATAGGAATAAATTGTTTGGCAAACAGATTCATGCCATTAAACTGGCACTGACTTGGTTCTTAATAAACAGCTTGGATACAGTGAATTTGTCCCGTCTGTGGACAACCTGGAAAAGACTTCTGATAAGAATATAAGACACATTTAAAACGGTCTGCCTTGAATCAGCAGCATACAGCATCACATTAACAAAGGAAAGGAGAACAGTAATTGCATAGATATCTCTGGAGTGATGACAGAAGAGCCAAAGTACGGAACAAGGGAGACGCACCACAGAGGGAGAGACCTGTTCTTCTAAATGTGGTAAGTTATGTTCTGAAGATAGTATACAAAAACATAATACAATTTACACTTTGATGAAAAGTGAACAAAGAAATGAAAAAAC
Source organism: Labrus mixtus (assembly GCF_963584025.1). Classification (NCBI taxonomy): domain Eukaryota; kingdom Metazoa; phylum Chordata; class Actinopteri; order Labriformes; family Labridae; genus Labrus; species Labrus mixtus. The sequence continues at coordinate 11,718,840 of NC_083621.1, read as the reverse complement.
ATAAATTAAAGCTTTTCAAATCGAAACAAAAAGCCAGAACGTATCAGTGTATAAAGGAACCTTGGCATGTTACTGGAGCACATTATTCAGGTGTGGACTCCATCATCAAACGTGTTTTCTCCCCTTCTCGTCTCCCTCCCTCCTGTAAATCGCTGCTCTCTCACCGCTTTGATCACTTTAGGGTTTACTCTGTCCGCTGTCCCGCAAACTCCCTGGTTCAGGTGAAACATCCACACATGCCCTTTGGTGAGAGAGACCCCGTCGCCCCTGGCTACGTCTCCGCTGCCGTGGAGACCGCCTTGGGCTGCCAGGCACCTTTGAAAAGAACAAAATGTGAAGGCGTAGATTAAAGCTCAGAGGAAATGAATGTGTACTGGTACACACATCTTCAGGTACAATCAGATGATTAGAAGAAAATAAATGGCAAACTTTTGACAATGTTTGGTATTTCCGTTTTTTTCAAGCAAAAATGTCAAACGTTTGCTGGTTGAAAGCTCTTAGAAGTAATGATTTACTGCTTCTGTGTTATTTAGAGGTTTTGATAAGAGGCTGTGATTTTCAGAATGATGGACAAAAGGAGATTTATTTAAAGCTAAATTTTCACAGCCCAAAGGGGGTTTGGGCTGTGAAAATTGAGCTTTAAATAAATCTTTATTAATTAAATTATAAAAATATTAATTAATTAATTAAAAAGGTGTTATAATTTAATAATTAAAGGTTAAGTTGCAGCCTTCACTTACGTTAGCGACTCATAGCAACAAAAGCTGTAACATTACAACCAGTTCACATGTAGAAACTGGACATTTAAATGTTTCCTGGATCCTAACTTTCCACTTTAAAAGACAACTAGTTGAGTGGACAGTTTTGAACAGAAACAATAGACTCAGAAGAAAACGGTGGATTCACAATTCCTTTAGTGCTTTAGTCCAGGTATCCTGTACCTCTTTTATACACAAGGGCTGTCAAAATGTTCTAAACTCACAGATCAGCTCCAATGTAACAGTACAGAGTTTTAAAGGAAGACGACAGGGCTTTATTTACCTGTCCTTTATCCACATCATCCAGGTCACTGATGGACTGCATGAGGGAGAAGAGGTTCATCCTGCCACTGCGATTAACACTTGCAGCAACCTTGAGATGAGAAGGAGAAAAAAACAAAACAAACAGTGACCAATAAAAAAAACCCAGTGAAGCTACATTTCTTCAAGTGCAAGTGCAGTGAGTAAAAGAACATTAGTGTGTGCTTACCTTGTCTGGTTCATTTATTGTGATTACAGGACCGGCGTCAGTTGTTCCCATCTGACCGGGTCCTTGGTCGGTGTCAGACATCTGTGAGGGCTCAGTAAACACCTGGATGGATGAGGGAAGATGAAGAAGAAAATTCAGTTTGGTGCTCTTTGGCGCCGACTGAAGGTCTCAGAGTGCAACTGCACTGTCATAAGACGCACAGTGCTGTTAGGCCTCATCAACTATTCCCCCTCACAGACAGCGAGCATTTGTTGACAAGCGGAGGAGCTGTGTTGTGAGAAGCCAAAGAACTATGTCAAGCCATAACCAGATTTTGCACTAATATGACTCTGCAAGTGTGAACAGCCCGTTGTAGAGACACATTTTAGCTTAAGATGGATGTTTGCAGGACTTCACTTAAACACAGTAAAGCTGCTAAACGGAAGACAATGCTGACACCGATAACAATAGAGCCTAACATAATATCTGTTATGAATAATATCTGTAGGGATGTACATTTCGCTTCTTGCTCAGTCACTGCCTCTTGTTCTCTTCTTAGCTTTATCCGTCGCCATCCTCTTCTCTCTCTTAACGTCAGATTGGCTCTTAGCCTCAGCCGTTGTATCAAACAGTACTAAGGTGGGGTAAAATGGCTAGTGCCGTACGCACTCTACGCACCAGAACCCCAAAGTCCCAAACTTACAAAGAGCTACAGTAGGCGACCGAGGCGATCTGTGGACATGGGAGTGACGCTGTTCTGCCTGTTTTAAGTTGTTGTACTATTAGGTCGACTTTGAAACGACTATTTTAAGGTGGAAGTTACACATTGTTGCTTGAATTACTTATGAAAAAATATTGATGTATTTAAATACCTCAGTATCTTCTGCTGAATCTCTCTCTGCACTCTCCTCATCCTCCTCGTCAGATTCAAGTTCCTCATCCTCATCCTCATCCTCTTCCTCTTCTTTGTCCTCTGGCTTTTCTTCCTCTCCTTCCTCCTTGTTGCGCACCGACTTTTGCCTTTGGTCTCTAGACTTTCGCCTCCAGAGAGTGCTGTGGCGCTGCTGGCTGAAAAGATGAAGCACGTACAGCACAACCATCTTCATATAAACCCAAATATCAACAAACCTTGAAAGTCAAATAAATTGGCAAGCTCATAAATATACTGGATGTATATGAATATATTCTTTTTCATTTCTGCTTTTATCACATAGAACATCACAGCTGATGGAAAGCCTCACCTTGCAACGAGGATGCCATTGTAGGTCTGGAGCTGTTTCTTGAAGCCCTCGTTGGGCTTTATGATGGACCGGCGGTCTCTAACATAGTTCATCGCCACATCCATAGTCCAGCGTTCATGCTTCATGGCATATGCAATCACAGTAGATGCAGATCGAGAAATACCCATCTTACAGTGCACCAACACCGCCTGTCCACTTCTTCTATAACACACAAAGATAGAAAAAAAAAAAGATTGCTTCTTGGTTTTTGGTGATTGAACTTTAAAAATAGGAAGGATAAAGGTTATAAATCCAAAGATACCCTGCTTCATTTTGCATGTTTATGTGGCCACAAAATGCGATGCAATTAAATAATGCTATCAGTCATCATGTCATCGTGTGACATCACAAAGCTGCAAAACTGGAGGTAAAGTAATGTTTATCATACAAAGAAACACTGACTCATTTTGTAAAACATGTATCCACTTCCTGGTGGATTAGATTAGAAGACCCTTAGGAGACAGCTAATCTGGCTCTGTCTAAAAGGTTAAATAAAAATACACCTTCCTTCAACCTCAAAGTCCTCTATAAAACAGAATGCCCCATGTGTGAACACAAGCAGCAGTTTTTTCCCCACCTCAGGGTGTTATATTTGGGACTATTTTTTAATAGAGTATCCACTGGTTGCCTGGCAACTGCTAAGAGCCTAGATATAGTCTGGCAGCTTTAGAGGTGCTGATTTTGTAACCGTTGACAGCTTGACTTCCCTCCACTGCTAGTCTTTGTGCTAAGCTAACCATCTTGAGTGTCGTGCTTCATATTCGGCAGAAATGCTCAAAGTGATATCAGTTTCTCATGTACTGTAACTCTACTATAAAGTCAATCAGTGTTTTTCCATAAAATACCCAACTCTTGCTTTGAAAGGACTGTCGACAAACTGCCCTGGTATTGTGTAACAATACAAAAAGATGATCTTTTTTTCTATCGTGTGTCGGCACAAATTATTTTAGTTTCCCCTTCTGACTTCTGATGTAATTTAGAAGTATAATGCGTCTTCACTAGTGTGTATTTTATGCTCTTTCTGATGTCTGTGGATTTTCAGGACAACCTTGCAGTGTTGATGAAGTTGTACGTGTCCGGCCAGTGAAACAGCAGGTCGGTGGCTTCTACATCATACACTCTGATGTTCATATAAATGAAGGACTCTGGGAAAAAGTTGTCGATCTCCCTCGTTATATTTAGAATATAGCCCACACTGAAAAAAAACACACAGACACAGAGTGGTGATTCAGAATAAGATAATGCACAATGGGTATTAACCATGCCAGGAGGAAACAGTACACCGAGCTGTATTAAGGGTTGCAGTTGGAATCACTGACTTGTTTTTCTGCAGCTCCTCGAAGTTAGCTGCGTTCCACTCAGAGCCCTGAAACCAGAGGAGGTGGAGAGGTTCAGTCTAGGGCACAGAAGGCAAAAAAAAAAAAAAAAAGAGCCTACACAGTTGTCTTCCTTATCGCTGTCAACACACATCTCCCAAATAGAGGAAGTGACAGTCACATGAAAATCCTATTGAAAGCAGATTTCCGTCAGAGAACTGACAGAAGTTTAAGAAGAGACTCTCGGTATGAGGGTCAAACAAAAACAAAAAAGTACAGTCTTTGAATGCAAACCATCACTCACCAGATAAAGGTGGTCAAATATTTTGGAGGGTTTATCCATCTGAGCCATGGTGACCAGGATCTCATTGTCAATGTACTCCTTATAGGGTCTCATGTCGAAGCCGATCCTGGTCTTCAGGGCAGAGTGCACCTATGGTAGCAAAGGAAAGATTAAAGCAGGTACAAAAACATTTGATTTCTTCAAGCATGCTCTACTATACTCAAGTGTAGTAGCCAACTTCCTCTTTTTTGTGTCTCACCATTTTAGATGTGAGGTTATCCAGGTCTTCAGTCCTCATGATGTCTCTCAGGTGCTCTTTGATCAGTCCTTCACAAGAAGTCCGTTCTGCAGAGCTTTTCACACCATGAAGAGAAAAATGAGCACCGGCAGACATGTGATAACAAGAATCTACCATTATTTTGTTTCAACTTCTTTTCCTTCTTCTTACGTCTGTCCATCACTGTCCCTGCGGACCGACTCCAGGTCGTTCATGGCCTCCCACTCGTTGAGGCAGAACCGGTCTGACTTGATGTGTTGGTGATAGTGTTCGGCCCACTCGAGGCCATTTCCTGGGATCACAACGGCCTTCACTGCCCGCTCACAGCAGCCGTGCAACGCCTGCAACACTGACCTTACAGCCACGCAGATGATAAGTATTAGGGCAGGTGATCATTTATGTATGAGACCAATGGAAATCTTAAAACAGGCAACAGAAGTTGAAAACACACTTTGAATATTTTGGAGTGGGGTTGTATAAGGTTCTAACCAATAGTCTGTGTTTAACCTTTAGTAGATGACAGTCAGAGAGGCTCCTGTTCGGAGAAGGAAACCAGAATTCTTACACAAAAGCTAAGCTATGTACAGCTGTACACAGGATGAGTAATACATAGACTGACAGTGGATAAGTACCCCAAACAACCCCGCTTCAAAATAGTAATTTCATTGCTGGTGAAGAATGTGACGGTTCAGTTGAAGTGATGCGCTCAGTGCCGTTGTCAAGGCATTGACGTCTTTGACAGTGACTCAAGAGTGTCAGCATTTCTCACCACATGGTCTGCATGGAAACAGGCTTAAAAATTCTGGACTCTTCAGCTGAGGTCACGCTGAAACCACTGTGGGAAAAAAGGACAGACATATGAGTCTAGAGTCGCACATCAGAGAAAGTTTGGATGACAGGAAGCATTGTTGGACAGACAGAGAGATTATTCATTTATTCAGTGTAAATTTGTGACAGTTCTTGTGAAGTGGATGAACATGTGAGGATAGAGAGAGAAAGTGTGTGAAAGAGAGAGAGAGAGAGAGAGAGAGAGAGAGCATTAGCGTGGTTTAGAGGTGTGATTCTGCCTCATGTGGGTGAACACGCTGAGTGTTTCTTACATGTCACACCAAACTATGACAGCTCAGTAGTTAAAACACAATCGATCCATCACACTGTGAGAGCATAGATCATTTTGGAAGTGCTAGTTTTGAAGCTCCTTTCTTTACTTTCTCCCGGCAATCAACAGATAAAGTGTCTCCACATTTAAAGCCAACAGTGTGACCAGTGGCCTTAAGCAAATGAACAGCCCCAAATCATAGCTGGTTAATAACAATCCCAGGTCACTAAAAAAGACACTAACAGTTAAGTAGCAACATTTAGTGTTCTATATTTGATTTCCCTGAACATAGACGCAAACACTTTACTTTCTTTTCATTGCAAAAAAAATCATGATCCCCTGCTTATACGTATAAGGGTCTGAGAGAGTGATAGGAGCAGTTGAAATGTATTAGGAATGATTCGGCTCCATAAATAGACACATTACTCATTCACATTATCTCTGGCTGGTGGCCCAGACATCAGTCTGCTGCGTCTGTGCTGCAGCCTCTTAAAAAAACTCCTTGCTCGTGCTTTAAAATGTGATCCTCTTTCCTGTTTGAAATGTTTCTTACCCGTCTCCGTCCAGGTAAACCTGCGTGTCGCTCCATACAGGAAGAACCAGGCCGATGGTGCACTGATCACTGCAGAGAGGGAGGACACAGAGACCCGAGGTAAGGAAATACTAAAACGACACCGTATTAGCTAAATTGACCTTTCTTATCTTGTGTGTTCTGACACATAACACCAGCTTCTTAGTTACACACACCTGTCTGAGTTGGGGAAATCCATTCCCAGCAGGATGCTCTCGTGTTTGTTTCCGAGGGTGGAGACAACGATCAGATATCTGACTCTGACCGAGCTGACGGACTCCAACTGCACTGCCTGCATGACAGAGTGCAGAGAACAAGAAGGTGTGAAATACTGAAAGCAGAATGAGGAAGAAACAGTAGTGCAAACTTCTAAAATCAATAAAATGTCCATGTTTTCCTGCCAAGGAAGTTTCTGTAATTTTGGAAGATGAATGTTTTACCATTCTTGCTTGTTGTAGGATTTCAGATGTTCAACAGTTTACAGTCTCCTTTGCCTTTTGTTACACTTCATAATGCTCCAAACATTTTCAATGGGTGACAAGTCAACTGTGCGCTGATAACAAGCTGGATGGTCCCTGTCCTCTTAAGCCCAGAGAATGGGGCGTCCAGGATCTTTTGACTTGCCTCAGTCCATTTTAAATGAGACTGGACTCAGAGAAAGCGGCAGCATTTCTGGATCTGGTTTATAAACAGTTTCCTCTTTGCATGGTCAAGTTTCAGCTTATAGTTAAGAATGTAGGGATGTCATGTGTATACTGACAATGGTTTTTGGAAGAGCTACTAAAGCCATGCAGCGATGTCCACTCAAGAATCATGTCTGTTTTTAAGCCAGAGCCGTCTCTGGACCTGAACATCATTGCCACCCAATATTGTTTTTTTGGTCTTGTCCCCTGCTCTCGGATTCTTGGAATCTTTAGATCATTTTATGTAATCTTCAGTCTTTCACAGACTGATGTATCCCTCCCCATCTTTCCTTCAGAAAGACTCAGCCTCTCTGGGATACTCTTTCTGACATTTTTGAAACATGTTGTTAAAAAGAATGTCATTTCTAAGTTTTAACAGTAGACATGTTGTCTTTGTGTAATTTTAAAATCAAATAGGCCTATGGAGTTTTAATGTTTCGCAAATAACCTCATTATGTCTTTATTCACTTTTTACACAACACACTAACTTTTTTGAATTTGGGGTTGTATATCACATTAATAAGGTGTGATGTGTGTGTGTGTGTGTGTGTGTGTGTGTGTGTGTGTGTGTGTGTGTGTGTGTGTGATGGTTAGCACTCTGATTCTCTGCTCTGGTTCATCCAATCAAACGCTTGTTATTCACAGGTAATCTACATGACCAATGACAAGGCTGGAGCCTCCTGCTTGTGTGACTCTCTGGTCTCTGCTGAATGTAAAAATGCAGATATTTCTTCTAATAGAGAAGAGGTGAACAGTCTAAACTGCGTCTGATTGTTTTATTTGTTACCATGTTTGTCACTGACGACACCAGGCTCTTCAGCTCCCATGATCTCTAAACCAAACTGTGTGGAATTATTTATGTAAGGGAGCATGGGACCAGGGAGGCTGTGGCAATGAAAGCTGGGTTTGGCAACCAGCTGAATAAATGTATTCATGTAGCTGAGAGCATAGACGATTAATGTATATCATGCCGTAAACAAGGAATCTATTGTGCATGTGTCACACCATTGCATATACCCGATCCACTGCATAAGAACAGCCTCAGCCCTAGAGTGAACTCAGCGTACTGATATATACTTATGGGAGATAAGTAAACACCACTTTGTTCCAGATCTGATTTAGCAAATAGTGCACGTAAACACACGTCCTCACCAGCTTGATTGTATCTTCTGGTCTGAGCTGTTCCACCATGGCATGAATCTGCCTGTGGCGTTTGTCTGACGCTTCATCGCGTTCTTTCCCTGGAGAGGTCTCCTCGTCAAGGCACTCTCTCTCGCCCTCTTCCAGCTGAAGGACAGCCCCCTTCACAAGGGCAAAGCTCTCTCTACACACAGACAATGATCAGTTAGCATGATGCTGCTGGGATCTTCTAACTGGGAATCATTTTTGTTGGATTACAATTCATGGACCAGACAGGAGTACATCTACCTTTTCTGAAGTCTTCCTCGGTTTTGGAAGCCTTCATCCTTTGAAAATAAAATAAAATACAAGGATGCCTCATGTCATGAAGAATACTAAATATCACACATAACCTCTTCAGTTGTGTTGGATCTGAGATTCCTTTTTTTAATTTGCTACAAACCCCATTTTGCTATCTTGCTTTCATACTTTTTTTGTTTTAAAAGTGAAAGGTTTTAAGATTATGAAAAGTCTTATTTTAAGTTTTAGGTCAAACAGCGTGTTAAATATCTGCTGTGCAGCCTGTTTGTAACTGTAAAGAAGAGTTGACATATTAACATCCACCTTCTAACAAAGCTGATGCTGAAGTATCACACAAATCCAAATGAATAAAACACACAAGAACACTATATACACTATACATTACACTTCACTAATGCTCCCAAAAGGACTGATTTCTAACTTGATACAAAAAGGAGGAGAAAGTGTGTGCAACGTTTTTTCCTGTTAGAGAAATGTGTACACAAGAGGCCGGAAAACATGTTCTGTAACTGCTTGTGGACTGTTTGGGTGAAATGTGGTGCAACATAGATAAGATGCAGAGGAAGACTGAAGTGAGGTCTGAGGAGACAGATACAGAGTGACATGTGAACAAAGGGAAGGACACACTGAAGGGGAAGAAAAGAAGTACATGTATTTTAAGTAAAAAGCAATATAACGATAAAAGTTTAAAGAGTGAGAGGTTCGGGGGGGGGGGGGAGGGGGGGGGGGGAGGGGGGGGGGAAGCAGTAGCATTCAGTAACATTACCTGTTACGCAACTGACAAGTCCAGACAGAGTCAAGAAAAAAAAAATAATAAAGAAGAGAAGTGGGCAGGAGCCAGGAGAGGAACGATGAGGGTTTGAAGAAGAAGACAAAATAAAAGAGAAAGCACAGGTTAAGATAATAAAGCGATTCGATTCTGTGACAATGTATGCAAAAAAATAAGAGCCACAATTCAGTCGGTTATGGTTAAGTTGGCAATGACGAAGACTGTGAAGGAAAGCTAGTTCAATTCATGAGACAACATGAGAAGAGTTAAAGACAGATGCTGGTGATACAGTGGTTGTGTGATTATATTCCTTATGTAAATATGTGTGCATTAAACTACTACAGTGGCAGTGAGAGTTCAGACTGACAGAAGATGATCCAATCACTCAGCGAATTCCTTTGATGAGAGTACAGATGTTTATCTGTAAACCCATTAATGCACTCACAACCCCGAGAAACACCACAGGCTCTTTATTATTCAGGCTCTTTATTATTCAGGCTCTTTATTATTCAGGCTCTTTTTGTGATAAAATCCACAAAGACACATAATCAGGACCAACTTCTCTTCATGCAGAACTTGAAGGGTCCTCCATTATTAACACTTCTTACTCACTTAGTTCTGCATCATTATTCATAAAGAAAAGAAAAAACCTTTACAAATCTGACTAGATAACGCAACGTAACCCACTTGTTTATGTCAACTAAAGATTGCAAAAAGCTGAACTCACGGGAGCGGTGGAGATGGATGGGATCCTATGCAGGGTCAACAGAGCCATGGCACAGTACAGGTATGTCTCCACTAAACCTGCAGCAGCGGGCAGGCTCAGACAAGCTCTGCAGGCTCCTCGGCCAAAAGTGTGTCGAGGGTGGGGCAAATTCTGTTTTAGTTCTGGAATGACACATGGATATTTAATTACAACCAATAAATCAGCTCAATACCAGAGATTCCTAGTGATGAGTCAGATGACTTGAATTAAGAATTTTTATGAATCGGAAAAAATAGTTTTAAGAACTGTTGTTGTTTGATCCGGCAATATGACCAAATGTGGGCTCTACAACACAAAGCATCAGAGATTTGATGTTGCTGTTTTTATTACACCATCACTACTGAGGATTTAACTGATTAATAAACATGTTCAATGTTATGATGACTAGGTATTTTGGATAGTCAGCTCCCTTCCTGAGTTTAAATTGCATAATTTAAATTACTATAGCTTTCAAAGACCTACAATCAGCCAAACTAAAATCTTGCCATAAATGGTTTCTTGAGTGTGTGGACTGTTGACCATCAACATGGCAGGAGTGAGTGGTTACGCCTTCATTATATGGCAGCAAGTATTTGATATGGCTTCAGCTCGTCGCTTGCAGATAATACGCGGGTTTATATCCTGTTTTTTCTAAGAGTAATTAGTAATTAATTAGTAAAGAGTAATAAAAAAAACCCTGCGTGACGAGCTAAAAGCGGACAGTGGTTCGTTTCTACAACAAGACATAAACAAGAAGCGGTGTAGTCGGTAACACACAGTCTGAGCTAACAGCTGACGACACTGTTCTCTGCAGTGTACAAGACAACATTTATTTATTTAAAAAAATATATATATATTCCAGAAACGACCATTTTCTTACCTTTCCCGTTTGCGGTCCCCGCGTTGTTTTCCTGCTTGTACGCTTCTTGTTTGTTTCCCAAGCACTCAGAGCTCCTTATTCCGCCCTCTGTCGCTTCGACGGAGAGGACTTCACCATTTACAGCTCAGCTGCTGCCCCAGTGGAGGAGACGCCGAGCAGTCCGAGCACGAGAACAGGAAATGTACGAAAGGACTTACGTCATGCGCAGGCAAGCGGTGAGCGACGTCGTTACACTAAGCGACGAGGAGAAAAGCCCGGGTTGTAGCCTGGAATTGAATCTTTGAAAGAAAACCCATAGGGGAGGAGGTAGTGGATTAATTAATTAATTAATTAACCATTTGTTTAATTTGTCACTGGCAGCATGAGGGAGCTCTGAGAGGGCGTGAAAATCATCACAGGCTGCAAGAAGGGCAAACAGAGGACGGGGACATTGTGAGAGCAAACCTGCTCAACCTGTTTTTGTTTTTTTTTAAACAGGCTTCACTGCCCAGCCACTACAGATAGTGTTTGTACTTTCTGAGAAGGCTGGGGTCCTTCCGCATTTGCAAAAAAAACAAAAACTGCTGCAGACCCTTTACCAGTTTGTGGTGGTCACTGTGTCCTGTTTTCTACTGGGGAGGAAGCAGGAAAGAAGAGGGACGCAGCACGGCTGGATAGACAGGAAGGCTTCCTCTGTGGATGGCACAGAGCTGGACTCTCTGGTGATGGTGGCAGAGAGAAGGACTCTGGACAACACCCACCACCCCTCTGCACAGCACCTTCACCAGGCAGAAGAGTGTGTTCAGTGGCTGCTGTCACAATCCTGCTCCACATACAAGAGAACTCTTTTGTCCCCTCGAACATAAGATTGTACAACACCTCAGCAGAGGGAAAGCACACAGTGATTCTTGGACTTAAAGCAGCTGTATTAAAGAGACAGTCTCTAGTTGGACAGTTTAATGTTCATCTCGACAAATAATATATTAGCACAATTGCACCTTGAAGTATGTACAGACTTCCTCGTTTCAGACACTGCTGTACCTTCTATCTATCTGTATATTGGTCATTGGTGAAGAAGACACGCTACATGTACAATATTTAAGGTGGTAATTATGTAGGCTATATTTAGCTCACTTAAGTGCTGTACATCAGTTTGAGTTGTATTTCCTGTTTTTAAAACAATCCATTGAATTATTGATATAGCCTACTGATAGTTTTTGACAAAGCGTTTGCAATTTTTTTTTTACAACCAACACCTTGACCAAAAAGAAAACTAACAGAAGATTTTTTTAAAGTTATTCCTGACATGAAATAGAACTGATTCAGGTGATCTATTATTGATGAAGTACAACTTGAGAGACCAGAGTAGTTATAATTCCACACATGCACAGAGTTATGCATCAAAAAGAACTGTGGATTTAGTAAGTCAGTTTTATGAACACATAGAGCAAAGCTATGCAGATCATGTTTAAGACCCACTGACAAATGCAACAAGAGCAGCTGTGTTATTCCCACACTGCAATGTTGGAGCAGTTAAGAGAATGTCAGATTCCCTGAATGTTTATCTGGTAGAGCTGTGTCATTTTAGTAGCTTTAGAATGGGTGGAGCAAATCAAAGGCAGGAAAGTGCTGATATGCAGTGACTCAGTGCGTGCTTTGTACCGTATTGAATCAGGCTCTTCTAGCCATGAAATAATACTTACACATTCAGTCAGGGCTCAGACAGGACATTCATGTGGATTCCAGCACATACAGGCATGGCAGGAAATGAAAACATGAACAGGTTGTGCCAAGGAAGTTACTAAGATATTGACATCACATTATCCAAGGCAAGGCAAGTTTCATTATGTAGCACATTTCAACAACAAGACATCAAACGCATCATGACAGAGGAAAAAAAGAAAAATTAGATTAGAACATTTTTAAAACACTCGAACAAACAATTCACACACAGAGGAGAAGATTAAATCTGAAAATATGTGAAAATAAAAGATATGATTAAAATGTAATTCATTCAAATAATTAAGTAAAAAAAAAAAAGCTGATATAAAAATTGAAATAATAATAAGCGTAAAAGTTACAGTGCAGAGATGAAGTCAGAGGGTAAAGAATCCCATGGAGTAAACAGTAATGGATCAATCAGACAAAGGGAATATATTTATAATCAATTCAGAGCAACATTGATACAGTAAAACAGAGAATTCATCTGGTCTCTGTGAGGTTTGCAGTCAAGCAGAAACACGTTGAACCTGTGCTTATGACCTGTATTTATAGTCAACACAAAGACAGAACATCATTAGAAGTGAAGAGAGCTGAACTCATCTGAATTATTCTGGACTGTGGCCGAAGTTACCTTTCTGATTATGTATTGAAAACATAGACTGTAAATATTATTATATGAAAACTGGTCTGTTGAGAAGTTAAATCCAGTAGATGGCAGTAATGCAATTTGTTGGATACCAGCTGCCATTAAAACACAAAAGAAGAAGAAGATTTACACATTGTACTTCCGTGTACAGGTGTAGTTTCTATCCAGTTATCATTCAGACTTTGCTGTGTTACCAGTGTGTAGTCGTCCAGCCTTTACACAAGTTACACGTTGTATCACCCGAAGAGGATTGTGTTCATTGTGGCTCTTTAAGTAGGATGCAGACAATTGGAAAACTTATGAAGGTTTACATAACGAGACGAATCCCGCCGGAGGGGATGAAGATACTTTCATCTGCTACTGGAGTGTATGCAGTATTTCTGACCTTCATCTAACTGTTATACAGAGAAACAACTAATAACTAACCGCACAGCGTGTGGCTCGACATGCAGTGTTAAATTGCTGTATTTTCCTTTGGCTGAAACACGTGTTACACATTTATATTTTTAGTTGAATTCACGTGACACTTGTATTGCATGTCTAGATGCTATGAGATCACAAAATGAAAATATCAGAGTGACATAAGATCTCTAACGCAGTAGCATACATTCATCAAAGACTACAGCTAAATGATAGGCTGACTGACTGGATGAGGCTATTGCATTAAGTTGTTCTCTGTCTCCTTGTAAACAGATGTGAGGTTTCAATGTGGGACTCGGATGAACCTGTGCCGAGGACAGAGCTTCTCCAAGGTGTGCAGGGCGCTCATGGTCTGCTGTGTATGCTGTCAGACCGGGTCGATGCAGAGCTTCTGGATGCTGCAGGTTCTCGTCAACTTTGTATCAGTGGATTTCAATGTTTTCTGTTTATGAATGAAAAACAAAAAGAGCTACATTACATTTACTTGTGTTTACATTGTGTCGACATTCTTTTATGTTTTTATTACAGACAACCTTAATATTTACAGTCTATGCAGACCGCAGAGAGATGTCAGGAAGTGAGGGTTAGAGATTTGGATACAAAAGTGGGATTAAAATCCTATCTAGATAGGATTTGACCCAGATTTCCATGAACTGCAAGACAATTAACAATTAACATGAAAATTCAAAAAGGGTATGCACACTTTCTATAGACACTGAAATTTACAATGACATGACACAGAATAGCAAGAAGTGCACATAACCAGAGATCACTTTAATTTCATGATGATTCATCAATTATCCATATTTTTTTGGCAACATTTTCTACCTATCAACTAATCATTCATTGCTTCAGCTTATCTATAATAAAGGAATCCTCAGAATTAGCCTGCTGATCATGATTACTCTCCTTTTTATGTGTCTCAGCTGATCTTTTCTCTAATTCCAGGACCAAACCTGAAAGTCATCAGCACCATGTCCGTGGGATTTGACCACTTGGTTCTTGACGCAATCAAAAAGCGGTAGGTCAACCTTACAAAACCAACCTTTGACTAACAGCATGAAGTGTAACAGAGCTTATACATGTAGTACTGTATGTTTTTTTGAAACAGTGGCATACGTGTTGGATACACTCCTGACGTCCTGACTGATGCCACGGCAGAACTTACTGTAGCCCTGCTGCTGGCCACTGCTCGCAGATTACCAGAGGGGGTGGAGGCCGTCAAAAAGTCAGTCTCAACGTGTTTACTCGTTTATGAAAAAATCTGAGTTTGACCTAACCTGGACTTCAAGTAATGATATAAACTTTTTGGTCAAAATGTTTTTCTTTTGGTCTGCTAGTGGTGACTGGACCTCGTGGAAGCCTCTCATGCTGTGTGGTTATGGTCTCTCCGGCAGCACTGTGGGGGTCATTGGACTGGGACGCATTGGTTATTGCCTTATTTACTTTGGAACTACATCTTCATTAAAATAGAGATAGTTTGACATTTCTTAATAGCACTGTCTAATATTTATCCCAAATGAAGTTTAAAACTGGTTGAATAAATGGTACTTTTTGTGGTTGTTGTTGTTCAGGCATGGCCATTGCTCGCAGACTCATGCCATTTGGAGTGAAGAGACTGCTGTACTCTGGGAGAACAACCAAGGCTGATGCCGCTGAGGTTAGCGGAGAGTTTGGTAAGAAAAACTTAACATAGTGACAGGGGGGAAAAACTAAAAGCTTAGTAATAAAAAAAAAGAACAGGAGAGAAAATTTGGTTGTAAAACAATAATGTGTGTTTCATCTCTTCAATTTCTTTGCCTTTTCTCCCCCTTCTTTAAACAGTTCCCCTGGACACACTTGTGTCTGAGAGTGACTTCATTGTTGTCTCCTGCTCTCTGACGCCAGAAACCCAGGGACTGTGTGACAAGGCCTTCTTCAGCAAGATGAAAAACACAGCAGTCTTTATCAACTCAAGCAGGTGGACTTTTAAAGCAATGCAAACCTAGCTTAAACAGTGCCATTAATTAAAAAAAAAACAAAAAAAACAGACAATGATTTTATTTTTGCACCAGCAGTGGACTGATGTCACAAGTTTAACTTCTATAACCTTAAATCTCAAAAAAGACTTAGCCTTAAAAACTGTGATTTCCTATCTTCGACTGACTTCACTCTCTACTAGCAAACATATTTTTTTTCAGTGCTAGGTATTGTTTATGAAGAGTTTTGCTCAGCTAATAAATGTTGGTTTTGGGCCTGTGCATCACCTGGTGTACTTTCTGATATCAAACACCATTTCAGAGCGTATTGGATGTATTTCTGGAATCTCAGTATTAGAACAAATCAAAGAAAAAGTTTTGGTTTTGAAACATAGTTTGGTTGTTGTACATTTCTGCCACAAGCTTTACTAGTTGTTAACACACACACAGACTCTAATGTGTTGTGAATGGTGCTTTCAGGGGAGCTGTAGTGAATCAGGAGGACCTGTATGAGGCTTTGAGCAGCGGACAAATCGCTGCAGCCGGACTGGATGTCACAACACCCGAGCCACTCCCAACAAACCACCCTCTTCTTACACTTAATAACTGTGGTGAGTAGATGGGATGTGAAATATGCAGGCATGGCTCTGTTCCCACTAAGCCTCCTGATTTGACAAATGCTTTCACTTATCTCTTGTGTAGTGGTGTTACCACACATCGGCAGTGCCACCTACTCCACGAGAGGCGTCATGGCAGCTTTGTCAGCTCGAAACCTGCTGGAGGGTTTACAGGGAGGAGAGATGCCCAGTGAACTCGCCTTCTAGCGCTCGGAACGGAGCCGCTGTGCCTGCAGTACTCATAGAAACACTTTTCAGACATAGTGTGAAGGGTTAACCCTGACTTCATGTAAAAGTTTAACCTTTGACTTCTTATTCTGCACTTTATTCAAACGCTAATGCTCCATGTCTACTGGTATGAAACAGTACTACACTCCAGTTTATTGTAAAATGGAATGTTTTGAAAAAATATAAACTGATGCCTCAGATGGCCTCGTGCTCGTAGATTTGGTAAATTCAATAAATATGACTGAATATTTTAATATGAATATTTTAGTTAGTCTTATCAATCTTGATGCAGCTGACAAAACAATTCTTGTGAGAATCATTTCACTGCAGTAACATCCGTTTAGCTACATTTGGTCTGTTTAGTTTTCATGTAACACTGAGAACAAAACTCACAGCTTTGTAAAGAAGATTAAAAAAAAAAAAACATGTCAAGATTAAAATGACTGTCGAAGTGAAGTCAAAAACTGATCAGTAAAGTGATAAATACAACTTGCATCACATGAGTTCATTATTTCAAAGAACAGTTTGAGTTGTTTCTGAAGATGACAGGCAGGTCACAACAGGCTGTCTGGGAATGATTGATCATCCTTCCAGTTTAGGCAGGTGTTTTTTGAGTGTTTATACAGGTGGGAGGACTGGCTAAAGCGTTTGCCACACTTTGGACAGGGGTAAGGCTTTTCCCCTGTGTGGACTCTGATGTGCTTTTTACAGTCAGTCAGGTTCATGAAGGTCTTGCAGCAGATTTTACAGGCATACTTCTTCTCCCCTTCCACCAGTAGTACATGGTCTTCAGCTGCTGCTTTCTTGCACTTGGAAAGAACGTCGTCTGAGGCTCTGGTTAGAGATGGACGATCATCTAAAGGAGAACTTTCTGTACCAGCTTCTGACCCTGGAGGGACTTTGGGGGCGATGCGGCGGAAGGTCGTCGCCCCTGTGCTTTTCCCCACTCTGGAGGTTTGGCTCTGAGAGGTTTCGAGGCCGAGACTCGGCGTGATGCCGCTCAGGAACCCTGCAAAAGAGTTCTGGGTGGGCTGGAGGATGAGTGTGTCGCTGAAACTAGGTCCCTGAGTTGGGAGAAGCTGCTGCAAGGGGACAGGGGTGACAGGGAAAACAAGTGAGGAGGAGGGATCGGATGGCGGAGCAGCGGAGGTGCTTGCGTCTTCTGCGTTTAGACACAAATCTCCAGCAGCTGCAGGGGAGTCACTGGCAGCTGCAGCAGCCGCGGTTGCAGCAGCGGTGAGGCTAGCGAGACTGTCTTCTTCGTCCAGATCTCCCATTACACTTTCAGCACTGGGATTTAGGAAGCAGGAAAAGGCCAGTTCTGACAGGCTGTCGAGGCATTCACCTGCTTCTGACTCCCCACTTAAATCTCCATCATCTTTCTGAGCATCAGGCTGAAGATGTATGCAGGGCTGAGGTTGTAAAAAGCTAATATTGACATCTGATGGACAGGCAGCAGACATTTTCTCCTCATTGAGTTGTGCATTCAAGTCGTCAGTGTAGTCTTGCAGAGAAGGGGGAGAATTATTTGCTACTGTGTCTAAATTCGGGGAATATGAGCTTAGATTCTCCCTTTTCACCTCAATCTTCATCATCTTTGTCTCCCCTCCTTCCCCTTCATCTCCCACCTTTACTTTGACCACAGTGTCTCCATCTGTGTCTCCGCCCTTTTCCCAAGCACCTGTGCCTCCTGCGCTGCTGTCCGACTGGCTAGGCAGCTGGATCTCCTCTGACTCACCCTTTGTGGCTTCATATTTCTCCTCAACTTCCTCTTCACTTCGGGCCTTCCAGTGTCTGTCGGACGGTGACAGCAGCTCCTCTCCTCCATCCTCTGTGCTAACGGTGCTTCTGGTCACAGTAGGTGAACACTCTTTGTAGTTCCCCTCCTGCAGCCTGCAGGACCTCTTCCTACCACTCAGACTGTCCTCACTCGACTTCCTCTTGTAGCTCGTAAGTTCTGCAGTGCCCTGCATACCACTTATCCTCTGCTCTCCGACCCCACCAGACTGACTGACCTCCAGTCTAACCTCCTCCTCCTCATCACCCTCCTCCATGACGGATGTGACCTGCTGAAGAAACGCTGCCCTCTCCGCCTCGGAAGATGGACTCTGCTGCTGCTGCTGCTGCACTGACCGCCAGCCTTTAGGAGGCGATGCAGGGAAGTTTTTCCTGGACAGGTGGAGCTTGCAGGCCTTGACAACAGCGTTAAGGTGCAGGTGTGATGCTGCCAGCAGCACATCCATCACATTGGAGGCCCCCAGGGAGAGGGTGGAGGTGTAAATCATGTCTAGCAGAGTGGTGAAGGCCTCCGGTGTCACCACCTCTGGATCTAACTTCATCACGCTGGGGCCTCCACCTCCGACTGTGTCAGCTCCTCCTGGTTCTCCGGGCTCTTCCCCACTGTCAGTCGAGCTCAGCAGAGCCCTGAAGTGGGAGCTGCACGCTGCCAGGATGGAGCGATGAGCCTGGAAGCGCTGGGATCCAACCACCACCACACAATCACAGAGCTGAGCATGGAGACGCTGATGGTTGAGCTGCATGAAAATATGCTGGAAATGACCTGGAAAGTCCATAATAGGCGGTGGAAATTCCGCGGTTTACTATTGCAGGTGTTATATGTGCTGCTGGCAGCAGAATAACATAATGAAGGTCATTGTCAAAAACAAAAAAAGTCAGTGTCTTAACGACCAGTTTCCTGGGGTTCTCATCTCATCAGGCACACTGGACTGTGGCATTTAAAAAAAAAAGCCTACCTCCGAGGCGATATGCAGCAGCCTTTTGTCTGTTGTTGCCGGGTTTCCTAGAGATGCTCTCTGGAGTATGGGCGGGCCTGCTCAACAATAACACGGAAGGATGCGGCACCGTCTCGCGCTCTGTCAAGAACAGCGCACGAGTTGTTGCCCAGATTTTCCAATTCCTCTGCCGAAACTCAAAAATAAACTTGTGAAGCGTTTATCTGGGGCTAACTGGTGATACTGATTCACACAGCAGACCGGCTTTGAGCATCAGCTGTCGGCGCCTCCCTCGCTTAGACTCACTAACCCGCGGAGAAAATCAACACCGCCCCCTGGTGGTGCTATTGCGGAACTGCATTTTCATTTAATATTTGTACTTCTGCCACTCTAAATCTCATTGAATGGGCAGATTGCAAAGACTCCCGCATACACCAAGTAGGTCTATATGAATATTTAGTTTATTTAAACTTTATTACGGACTTAAGGTTCAGATAAAAGACAACAAATACATAACAAACATACAAAAGCACACTGAAGTTAATCATTTATAATCAGTCTATATCAGGGATGGGCAACTACATTCACAGCAAGGGCCACATTCATTTAATTCTCACTGCCAGAGGGCCAAATTGTAGCATACATAAAACGATTGCAGTCAATTATGTCTCAAATTTAACTCAACATATACCAGTGATCAAATATTATTGTGGACATATTTCTGGTTTTCATGATTTCATGGCAGATTTTGTCATGTTTTCTTCATGTTTCCAATTAATTTATATGTAAAAATTGACCTGAGGGCCACATTGAGGGTTGATGGGGGCCACCAGTTGCCCACCCCTGGTCTATATGAACAATTTAAGAAGCTATAATCCCAAAAAAAAGAGGCTTCTGTACCAGTGTCTACTGTCTGGGACTGGTAACAAAGAGTACTCTATCTAATGTTGGACAGGACCAAGATGATGTCATTCACAGAGCTATGTAGTCTGCAAATACATTAATATGGGAGATTTCTTAACACAGCTTGGAGAGTAGCCACAAACCTTTCACTCGTACTTCTACATCTGTCTTTCTTTAAAAACATCATTCTAAGCTACATATAGACTGCATTCTTGCTTTCTTACACTGTGTCCACAAAGTAGTATTCAGAGGGTTACAATATGTCTAGATGTCTGAACACAAACTAAACCTGCGTGTAGGATGTTTGTGTACATCCTGTGACATTGCCTAAAAATGTAATCAGTCATTTTTATTAATTTATATGAATAATTCAGATTCAGTATTTAAGTGTAAGTTTTTCAGCTGCCTGCTTGCACATTGGTGGGCCCTCAGAGGCCATCGCTGGAGTTAATGACTGAGGAAGGCTGTACAAGTATTACTCTGATAAAAGTAACAGTAAACAGATACAAAACAACTATCTTTTGAAGAAAACAAATAATGAATTTTCCAGACAAAAACTGAAAGGCCTATCTTAAGTTCAATGACAGACAGCTGTACCAAAATGGATAGACAAAAGCACCAGGTTTGTTTTTGATTAAATGTTATATATACAGTATATACAGTATGTTGTGTTGAAAAACTGAAAAAGACATTTTCCTTTTGTTTGTTTTCTGTTTTTATTTTCAGTGATTTCATAATAATATTAAGAGGCAAACACGTATTCATTTAGATCTTCAGAATGTTGTAGCTTGAATTTAGCTTGGAAATTTTTCAAATGCAGTTTTTACAATTTGAATTCAACAGAACAGAGCAGATTCAAAGTAACAAACCAAGGGCATAAACATTGTCTCCCATCAATTTGTGAACATGGTAGGTATACACAAAAGCAAACATTGCATTTCACTTGATGTTGAACATGAAAGGCCAACACACCATAAGAACAAGACTAAAAATGAAATCAGGGTGTTGCATCAGGTGCAGTGAATGACAGACTCTGGTCATCGTCAGAGGATTTGCTGTAATGGCCCCCATCGTCTGCCCATGATGGTCCATAGTGTCTCTGATGGAAGAAACTCTCAGCTGATGGTGGAAGAGAACAGCTGCTCTGCTCATATGCTGTCCAGCTTCTTCAGCACATATGGGGCTGTAAATGCAGAAAACCAGGAATTAGATTAGAGCAGGTTTTTTATGTGGTGTCCACTTGGGGGCCACAACCCTCAACATGGCCCTCAGGTCAATTTTTACACATCAATTCATTGGAAACATGAAGGAAACATGATGGAAACATGAAGGAAACATGAA